>NC_080390.1:29145583-29280961 GCF_028751815.1 Salvia miltiorrhiza
CAGGACGGCGACGCGACGATTTGGAGAAATTAGGGCTTGATTTAGTGCTCCGATGAAATTGAATTAAATCGAATTAAATTTAAAAAAAACAGACGGAGTTAACTCTACATTAGGGCAAATGGCTTAATTGGAGAAAATTAGGTACTTCAGGGGCTTAGTTGACACCACCTTGACCATGGGGTGCCAGACGTTATAAGGGCCTATATGTTAGGGGTGAAATTTATACTTAACCCTTTTAAATATATGACCTACATACAAGGGCAGAGCCAGATTGATTTAGGGGGGTCCAATTTTTTTAAAAAGAAAATTAATAATTAAATAAAAAATGAATTAAATTAAATTAAAAATAAATAATAATCAATAACACAATTATAATATTATTTAAATTATAAAAAACACATTTTAACAGATTTTCAAGCTCATATTCATGTTACAATGTATTTTGCAATAAAATTACTAAATATTGAATATTATATATAGAATACATTATACAATCTCTTTCTAATTTGGAGAAATTTTTAATTGAAATGGTACGAAACGATGTCGTTTAGGCCTCACAAAAACGTCGTCGTCTTTACTAATCCATGTAAGCTCCAATTCAACACTCTAGCGATCGGAAAAATTAAATAAAATTGGGGGATGAAATTGCAAAACTTGAAAAAATAGTTATTTAATTCGCCACACTCAAAAGACACTAAAATTGCAAATTCAAAATAGTTCGTGATTTTATTTTCCAAAATCCCATGAAACTTTATAAGGCAAAGTGACTTTCAATATCAAATTCAAAATATAAATTTCTAGGATCCAATCCAAGCATGATACACATAAATTAATTATGTGTTTACTTATTCTAAACGTCTTAACTCTAAAGCTTACATATCAATTACAATATAAAATAGCTCAATAAGATAATGATGTAGATAAAATTATATATTTTTTAATTTTAATATAAAATTACGAAAATATCCTAGTATTTTTGAAAATTCCAGGGGGGCCCAATGACCGCCTGCCCCACCCCTAGCTCTGCCCCTGCCTAGATACATTTTTTTCTTTCTTTCTAATATTAAAAGAGAGATTAAATCAACACTTACAATAAAACTTTTTATATAGGGATTTTTTATTCCCCATAATTGGGACTCTTATTTATATATAAGTCAAATTAATGAGATAATTTACTTAATCATAATACTTATTATTATAATTTTGTTCTATTGTTTCAATTGAATTACAAATTAATTTTCTTAATCATAATAATTAATTATTATTTATACTAACATAATATGAAGTTCTCGTTTTATTAAATAATATAATAACAGCAACATTTATGCATATATAACAATATCAACATGAAATTGTATTTTATAGACAAGGCTCTCTGTTTTTTTATTTTTTTTTTTGGATGATCACAAGCTCTTTTTATATAGGTATAAATTTTCTAGTTATACGAACACCTACTTTTTTAATTTGTAGTTTAGTAATGAGTGTAGTTTTGTTGAATTTTCAAAGAAATCACGCTCAACTCTAGTTGTAATGATACGCCAGAATTAAATTAGGATAAATATTTTGCCACAGTGAGTCAACTCCCTCTCTACGATCACTTTTTGTCATGGCAGTTGTAGTTCTGTTCTCCAGTTACTTGAAAATCATCAATATCCAAATAACTTGAACTGAAAACATGGCATCATCAACGCTTTGTCGGCAATTTTCACTAGTCGAAATCCAGTCAGCCACCGGAAATTTCAGTGACGCGTATATTATTGGAAAGGGTGGATTTGGTAACGTCTACAAAGGCCTCATTGATAACGACTCTGCTATCGTGGCCATAAAGCGGCGGCTACCTTCAGATTCGAATAAAGGGCAAGGCCAGCCAGAGTTTGCGGCCTGAGATTGAAACACTCACTAAGTTCCGACATCGTAATCTAGTCTCTCTGATTGGCTACTGCAATGAGCAAGGAGAGATGATTCTTGTTTATGATTACATGCCTAATGGAACGCTGGCAGATCATCTTCACAAACTGTCGAGGAGTAGGGACGGCGGCTCAACAACTCTGTCGTGGAATGAACGACTGAAGATATGTATTGGAGCTGGGACGAGGTCTGGACTATCTTCACTCCGGTTGCTCCATCATTCATCGTGATGTCAAGCCTGCAAATATCCTTTTGGATGAGAATTTCACAGCTAAGGTTTCAGATTTTGGGCTGGCCAAACATTTAGGCCAAGATTTCTTACAAAGTCATGTCCTCACAAACGTTAAGGGTTCATTTGGGTATTTTGACCCAAGCTACTTTACCAGCGGCAGACTTACTAAGGCCAGTGACACTTATGCTTTTGGGGTAATGTTATTGGAGGTGTTGAGTGGGAGACCAGCGGTTGAGCATAGGCTTGTTGAGGATGAGCTGTGTATGTCCATGTGGGCTCAAGAAAAAATTCGAAATGGAAAAGCTGATCAGATTGTAGCTTCGGATTTGAAGGGAGATATCTCAGAAGATTGTCTCAAGACATTTGTTGGGGTTGCTAAAAGATGTTTGCATCTTGAACCAAAGAAACGACTCACAATGACTCAAGCTGTGGCACAGCTTGAGTTAGCCCTTGAGCAACAGGAGAGGAAAGGGACGACAGCTCAAAAATTACAATTTTGGCCATTTTGGAATAGAGTTACACCATCTGGTAAAAGTGAATTCTTTCTATAATATATAGATATTGAATATTGAAATTTTTGATGATTGGTGTTGAGATTTCTTTGTGTTGGATATGGTGACACAGGATCAACACAAAGGGATGAGAATGGGGTTGAGCATGAGAATGAGGTTGAAGATGAGGTGCAGCCAATTGCTGCCCCTGCCTTACAAGTGGATCATACTGTTTATAAACTGCCAATTTCTATCCCTAATTTCATTCCACTAGCTGAAATAAAGCGAATTACTGATGATTTCAGTAGTAAGTGTGTGATCTCCTATGGATATCGAGGAGGACGTGTATTACATGGAGTCCTGAAAAGTGGACAGGATGCAGCAATCAAACAGCTCTACAAGAAGTTGCCAGACCACCAATTTATAGCGCAGGTTTGGACAATATGGATGAAAAGTTCATAAATTTTGGAGTGAGTAATGTAGCTTTAACACATGGTTTTGTAGGTTTTAACAGTATCTAGGCTGAAGCACAACAACGTGGTCAAACTAGTTGGTTATTGTTTGGATACTGGTATGAAGGTGTTGGTGTATGAGTTTGCTCCACGAGGCTCCCTACATGACATACTTCATGGTTGGCTCACAATAGTTGATTTATTTTGTCGTCAAATATTATTCAAAATAACAAATTTGAAGAGGAATACTATTTTGCATTCAGTTTCCTTAATATGGAATTTGCAATCATTCAAGCTTCTTCATGTACTTGACTACTTATATACATGTACGTTACGATGTATTAGGACGAGAAGACATACAAGGCTTAGAGTTGGAGGCACGTCCGGATTTATCATGGTCCCAAAGAATGAAAATTGCTATTGGGGTTGCAAGGGGATTATCCTACATTCATGACAATGCATTGATTCATCATAACATCAGATCTAGTAATGTTTTAGTTTTTGATGATGAAACTGCTAAGATAACTGATCTTTATCTATCAACTCAATGCTCCTATTGCCATGCCGTACCATTTATGGAAGATCGTCATCCTTATGCCTCCCTTATTGATTATGAGCCCCCAAAGTATGTATATCTATGAGTTTTTTAGTTATGATGAGAAGTAGTAGTTTGCATTTGTAGTAATTGCTCTTATTTGGGGTTGTAGACAGAGTAACCACACTCAGAAAAGTGATGTGTACAGCTTTGGTGTAATTCTCCTTGAGCTCTTGACAGGTCGTAAACTAAATGATCCAAGGCAGGGGCACCTTGTGTCATGGGTATGTATGTAGCTTCTTCCACGACGTGCGAGTACTAGTTTTTTCTGCTTCTTCTTGAGTTGATCAAAAAGGTTAACTTCGAAAATTATATGACATGACACCAGGCAAAACCACAGCTCTCTCGAGACAAGATACACAATATTGTTGATGCTAGACTCAAAGCAGACTACCATGCCAAGCCAGTTGAAAGGGTAAACCATTTGTGTCGCTGAATATTAGTCTCTTGCACTTGATTTTATGGTTTGTTTTAAACAGATGGCTGCAATTGCTGAAGTGTGTCTTCAAGATGAAGCTGATTTTCGTCCAGACATGAGTATTGTCGTACGAGCTCTCCAGACTCAATCCAGATTACGAGATCATGTTTATGCCCTCTCATCATCACCATTGAGTCCACGTACATAGGGATGAGGCTATCTTCATTGCCCCTTTCTCCGATGCTGACCTCAAAATGAATGCTACTGTACCACTCTCTTCCATTTTGAGTTGCAGCTCCGAGAAATATAGCCAAACTAAGTACCTGAATCCCACATCCACTAATCTAATGTTTTTGATCTTGCTTGGTTTTTGCTTTGGAACTGCAGCTTCCCCGAGAAATATAGCCTAACCAAGTACCTGAATCCCACGTCCACTTTATCTTGATTGGTTTCTGCTTTGGAACTGCAGCTTCCCACATCACATACATGTAATGTAACCACCATCACCGCTGATGAAACGAATCCTGTTTAAGTTTTACCGCTAGTTTGATTCAAATAGAGGAATGAAAAGATAATAGAATCAAATAAAAGAGTGAAAGGATAATAATAATTACTTTTACTAAATGTTTGATTTAATAATGTAAATGAATCAATAGTAAGAGATTCTCTTTCTTTTGTTTCCCTCTATTTTGAGGAATAACAAATTAGATTATTGAGTTACCCCCAAGTAAGGGTGATGATTACTCATTACTCAAATCAAACAACAAGTAATGGATTCAATTAATTGAATCCATTTCTAACCTCTAAAACACCCAACCAAGCGTTGGCTTAGAGGGTGTTTGGCTAAGCTTATTTTAAAGAACTTATAAGCTCCAACAGCTTATAAGATGTTTCAAGAGATTATAAGTTGTCAAAGTATTTGGATAATTGAACTTATAAGCTAGAGAAAGATTTTTTTTTGTTAGAGAGAAAAAATATGTTTTTAGAGAGAGAAAATCGAAGAGAAATGAACTTGAATGATTTATGATGAAAATAATAAATTATAGTTGAAAAACATTTGAAAAATGGTTGTAGCATATAAGATTATAAAAAAATAAATTGGGGTAGAGGAACTTATTTTTTGGGGAGCTTATAAACTCTTAAAGCTTATTTTTGGAGCTTATAAGTTGTTTAGGAGCTTATTTTGCCAAACACTTTGAAGAAACTTATAATTTCCTAAACAACTTATAAGTTGTTTTGAAGAGCTTATAAGCTCAGCCAAACACCCTCTTAATCTTTGTATTAATTTCCAGTAAAGTGCTGTTATCGACATAGACAGCAGACTTCCCAACCACTGTTATCACAAGTGAATTATTTCTATTTCCAATATTTATAATGTTGAAGTTTTGATGATTGGTGTTGAGATTTTGTGTTGGAAACATATGGTGACAAATTAAGGATCATCAGAAAAGGATCACAATGAGGTTGAAGTTGATAAGCTGCCTCAAGCCATGCATCTCTGCCACTGATGAAGTTACATGTTTGAGCTTAAAAATGGGGAAATTAAAGGTGGGAAGTAGATATGAGGTCCTTCCGATAAAGGGAGAAAATGAAAAGAAAAAAGAATCTAATATTGATAGCTACACAAACATTTTGTATATAAGATTTCGAATCTTTTACTTATGGGGTGTATTCAATTCAAAATTTAAAAGATTTTTTTGTATTTCAAAAGTCTATAGGTATTCAATTCAAATTTTAAAAAGTCCTTAAAAATATGTTGGTATTCAATTATGAATCTTAAATATCCATCAAAATCTGGTGATATTAAAAATTTGCATGATTCTAGTATGTCATGGACTTTATAGGATTCTTAAACCCTAGTATAAATAGTTAACCCCTCCAGAAATCCCACCTCTCCGTAAGAGATTTTGACATATTCTACCTCTCTCCAAACTCATTTGTCATTCTCTGGTGGAGTCTCTACGGCGGGTTCTAATCATCTGCTAAACTTTAAAATTTTGATTGCTTGCATGATTTTCTTTCGGTTGTTCTTTTTTCATTTATATTATATGAATACATCTCGAGTCATTTAATATTAAGAAATCTTAACAATTTTTGCGAGGTTTGATAATCGAACAAGGTGAACCCACTTGTAGAAAAGGCATTCTTTTGTCAAATTTACTTTGCTTAATGCTTTGTGCCATTATGTTAATATGTTTATAATCTTTGTTTTTGTTGATGATAAACCAGTGAATACGGTAAAAATCATAGAGGACGACAAAGAGAGATTGTAAATTAAATATGATGTTTAATTTAAATAGTTAATTTCATTAAGAAATATTTAATTTTTTTAATGGAAAAATAATTTAATAATTCCCGGTATGAATACATCTCGAGTCATGTGAAGCCACTTTTTCTCGATGAACTTATAAAGTCTATGAAAATAGAGATAAATTAATCTAACATAATCTGTTAAACTCTACGTAAAATTAAGATAATTCATAGAATTAGCAGAATTCATAGATTATAAAAAATCTATCAAAATCTTTTAAATGCTTAATTGAATACATCCCCTTAGTTCCAAGTGTTACGACTGTGAGTCGGTTTCATAATAATCCAGACTCATGGTTTGGTTTCAATTCCAACATTAACAAACCAAACGCAAATTGTTGATGTGGGTCGCTCAAGCTTATCCACGGATTGATATATGTATTTGTATATTTGAAAGGGAAAAAAAAGGTAACCATGTATGACAGATGAATCTATACTAATATAAAAAGAATTTTAGGCATAATATATGGATGACCTATTTTATCCTTATTATATAATTTATTTTAAAATTATTTTACATATTATATATTTATAAGAATATATTAATTCATTATATATTACATTAAATTTATGTGATATATATCTACGGTTATTGATAAAGATATATCTATCTAATAAATTATAATTAGTAGAAATAATAAACTAATAAATTTTCTAAAAAATATTGTAAGAGATAATAGAATTAAATAGACTAAATTATTAATTGAAAAATTAAATATAATAAATAGTATATTTATATTTTTTATTTTATCAAATAAAATAACATTAATTATTCGTACAATATAGAAAAATAAGTTGACAAGAAGAAGAAAAAAAATCATATATGCTAACGATATACTAAAGAATCTCATATAACGTCATGATTTTATAAATCCAACCTTCATGATAGCAATTTTGGATCATCTATATTTCAATTGAAAATAAAATAAATCTCATTTTTTTATTAAAAACTAATACGTCCACCGATGCGATGATTTAAAATAGTCATCATGATTTATTAATTATGCTTAAATACAATTTATTCGTGAGTTAATCAAACTCAATTTCATCATCATATGAATAGTCAATTTTCTCAAACTTCAAAATCAAAAATAAAAAATTGTCCAAGAAGCATGAGAAATTAACTCCCCAACCCATAAGATTTTACACAGCAACTAAAAATACATATATTTTCAGCTCCTAAGGTTGCGTTTCATTTGATGGATAAATTTATCATTGAAAAATGATGAATAACAAAAATTTATACTTTTAAATATCTCCTTTCTTTTCCAACATTTGACATAAAAGATAAATTCATAATTTTTCTTTCCTTATTTTCACTTCAACATTGAATAATATTATCCCTCCATTTTTGAGTGGATAATATTATTTATCCTTTAAGTGAAAATAAGGAAAGAAAAATTGTGAACTTATCTTTTGTGTCAAATGTTGGAAAAGAAATGAGACATTTTGAAAGCATCAATTTTTGTTATTCATCATATTCTAATGATAAATTTATCCATCAAAATAAACACACCGTAAATAAAATCTACAAATATCATATACAAATAAAGCAAACATAGCATGCGATACAACCTTCTCAAATCATCACGCATAAAATCAAAAAGGTCTTTATAGCCATAAAGTCATGTGTTTGCATATTTTTTTTAGGGAAAATGTGCAGATTGGCCCCCGAAGTAGTAGCCCCTATAGCGTATAACCTCTCTTACTCACTGTGTGTGCAACTAAACCCCTGAACTCCGAGAAAAGGGTGCAAATTCCCCCCTCTGACCTAACGCCGTTAAGTGTCCGTTAACGTTTGGGTTTAATTGCACCCTCTACTTCAGGGGTGGATATGTACCTTAATTTTTTTTTTTTTTTTTTTTTTTATAATTTCAGCAACCCACCTCCGGCATCAACTTAACCGCCCCCATACTCATCGATTCTAACTTGCACCTTGTCAGCTCGCACGCGCCCAATCTCTTGGTTGTCGACTGCCCACCGCTTACATGCAGCAACGCCACCAGCTTCTTCACCGCCCCGCACAATAGCATCTCCTCCAACACCTTAACCTTTTAGGCTTATCTTATGATATTAATTGTGTATATATTTATCTATATAATATATATTTAAATTTTATTTATTTATTTTTGAATAATTATTAAAACTCTAGATAATAATTATGATTTTATTTTTGGTTAATTTAATATTTGTAAATTTATTTTAAAAGAGAAAAAAGAATGGATCCGGGTCAGGACTCGAGACCCTGTGAATCTGGACATGAATCTCGTTTTTTTGGACCTAATGGATTTGGACTGAATCCTGACCAAAGTAAAAAAATACGAATATTGATTTGGACCAAGCAGGATTCGATCCAGGTCCACATCTGGAGTTGGTGATGCTGCTGCATGTCGGCGGTAAGCAGTCGACGATCAAGAGATTGAGCGCGTGCGAGCTGACAAAGTGTAAGTTGGAGCCGATGAGTACGGGGGGCGGTTAAGTTGATGCCGGAGGTGGGTTGCTGAAATTATAAAAAAAATAAAAAATAAATTAAGGTGCAGATCCACCCCTGAAATAGAGGGTGCAATTAAACCCAAACGTTAACGGACACTTAACGGCGTTAGGTCAGATGGGGGAATTTGCACCCTTTTCTTGGAGTTCAGGGGCTTAGTTGCACACACAGTGAGTAAGAAGGGTTATACGCTATAGGGGCTACTACTTCGGGGGCCAATCTGCACATTTTCCCTTTTTTTTACTTTTAGATTTTCTAGACCCTAACAACTATTCTTGAGTTCAATAACCCAACTAATGAACTGATTAGAATAAAGTATATTTAAAGTATTTCCACTAATTAAATCTACTCAAATGTTCTTATATTTATTTTATTTCTCATTAGAGATACAGAAAAAATGTCAAGAGTTTTCCACGCGTCCAAAATGTGGACTTGCAAAGATTTAAAAATTACGAAATACATAGAAGATTCTCTAACTATTTTCCAGTAATGGGCATTGTCTTTTTCGCATTGCTCTTTCATTCCCTCTTCTTCAACTTCTTGTCCTTCGTGCTAGTAAACATTAATAAAAAAAGAAGCAAAATAAAGAGAAAAGATGAAAGTGTATGAGAAGCTTAGTAAAAATAAGAATAAAATACCAGTGGTTACAAAATTAAATATAGGTTTTTAGCAAAAAAGTTTTCTATTAGAGAAAATAGAGAAAAAGGAAAGAATTTGAATTAGCCGAAAAAAGCACCTGAATCGAAAAGGGTGACCAAATGTTTTATATTAAAAAATAGATATATACATATACAAATGTTGATAAGTTCTGTAAATTTTGGAGAGTAAATATATACATGAAATAGATACATACACAGAGCTTCTAGACTCAAAAGCAGCATACATCCTCAATCGTGTCTCTAAAAAACTAAGAAAAACATGAAATTCCAAAACATTTGATTAACAAAAATAATATTCAAGTGAATCAGATTCATAATAGCAAGACAAACCTTAAAAAATATAGCAAATTATTTCTACGTATAAATTATAGTTTTCAACTAATTAAATAAATTACAGAAAGAAACATTTATATATCAGCAAACTCTTTTATTTTCTGAAAGTTGGTACATCAACGGTTAACTAATCTTTATATATATAAAAAGCAAAGTTGGAATCCAGAGCTGAATGCCAGAGCTGGGAAGCCAGAGTTGGGATAGCCAGAGCTGGTAGAGACCAGAGCTGGTTAACGTAACAGAGCAGAACGAACTAGAATTTTGTGTTTTTTTTAAAAAAACACTTCTTATATGCTTAAGTATGAAATGAGCCATGCATTGCATCATGTTTTAATTGGTTTTATTTATAACTCCAATTACAAAAGAAGGATGAGTAAGAATATTGTTGGTGTTCTTAACTCAAGAGAAATGTTTTCAATTATTTATTCTATAAATTTTGAAAACCCGGCTAAATGAATCATAGAATGTTAAGTACTTTACCGTGACTTAAGATTAGATTCAAGGAGACCTATTAAGAATAGATTTCTTGTAGGCTTTGAACGTCAGGAGGATTAGCACTGCTATTCCGATTCAGAGATAAGGTTAAACGACAGGCTTTGCCTGTACAGGTGGGCTTACTTCCCAAATGTATAAAGTATGATTGAGTTATTAAGCTCTAAATGTTTCAATGAAATGCAAAATATTTATTTAATGAAATGCAAACTATTTATCCAATAACATGTTTATGTGCACTCTGCTCTGTTTAAGGCTCGCCACAACGAATCAATTGAGGTTCTCTTATGGCCTAACACGTTATTTGAGAATTGTGTACACTCGTTAGCTGACTCAGTGGGTTGATCTCCATCGGGCACTAACTAAGAGGCGTTATAAGGGTGCTTGCTGGATGTGTTCCGAAGCATGTAATGAAAGGGCCTGCCTGGGTAGCGTCCCGAGGTCAAAAGTAAACTTGTCTGGGTTACGCCCTCAGTTCAAGTAAATGGGAGAAACGGATCCGTCGGTGGCTAAAAGGTCCGGGATCACAGCGAGTAACAGAAAGGGAGTGTGACATGTACGCACAAAAGAAAGAAATGTTTTAACATGCTTAGAAGTTCTTTCACTTTAAAACCTTCTAAGTCATGTCAAGTATGATTGGATAAACTGTCTTTATTAAAATATGAAATGTTTCAGAAAATGCATGCCCACTAAGTACATTAGTACTTGGCCCAAAATTTCTTTCAAATGTTTTCAGGTTGGCTGGCTGGTCCTGACGGGACGGAGCTGAGGCTAGAGATAAATTCCTATGTTAGACTTCCGCTGTAGCAATTACTCATATCAGTCTTTTGTTTTCCCAAACTGAAGATCTTCATGTTAAATTTCAAATGATATACCTGATCGAGCTTAGACTCTTCACTACTAAATTTATGCTAATGAATGTCGGTTGTTAGAAGCATGAAACAAAACTTGTGATCCAAAGGGGCAAAGCCCAACTTTCTATCCTATTTCGGCTTTTAACAAGGTTTTTCCCTTGTTTATTTCTATGAATTATTCACATCTCGATTATATTTATTCCTTCAAGAATTGGGGTGTGACAGAGTGGTATCAGAGCATGAGTTTCCTTTCATGTTTCTGATAACCATAAGCTTTTTGATGTTGAGTCTAGAATAGTATCTCTAGACTTCCAAGAATGTCAGTAGCCCTCAGCTCACCGTCACACTGCCGCAACCATGGTACGATAATAGTTTCAAAATATACATATATGTATTTCTGATGTTATGAATGTTTCCAAGAAAAGAAAAAGTGTGCGCTTTCAATGAATGATGCTATGTGAATTGCTTACCGCTTTCCATATGCTATAAGTTATGAATTGCTAATCGCTTTCATATTGTTATTTTGGGTCTCCAACCCATATAACCAGTTAAGTGTCGTGTTTGGGACTACCCGAACCTATAACGAATCAATGAATGTTATTTCGTGTTTGGGACTACCCGAGCCCTTAACGAATCAATGTACGAATGGTCGAGTTAGATTTCTTGAATCTTTCCGACGAAAGCAAAGTTTTTAAGGAATGGGACATTTATTGTCCACGTGTTTTTAAGGTTTCAAAAGAAACAAATGAATGAATGAATGAGAAAGCTTTATGTTGTCGTTTTAGGCTAGCTGCCTATACGATTAGAATGATGGGTCCTCTTACAAACCGTTTGAGTACCACCCAAGAATGCTTTGAGAATGTTAATCGTGATAGCACCGCTTGATCGATTTAAGTAAAGACTGGTAAGATAGAAATGTTTAACATAGAGATGTTACAACATAGAGGCAACGCCTTAAGACTAAGGATTCACTTGAGCTATTTCAATAGCGGTGAGATTAAGTTTTTCACATAAGAACTTATGTTGCTTATGATTATGATGTTAGTCGTGATAGCTTTGCTAGAACGGCATAGAATGGACTTTCAAGGTATCAATGACTAATGATGAAGTACTTGTCAGTAAGTGTTTTAAGTTAGAAGTTTGACCAAAGCCTTACATGAATAAGAAGTTGACATGATTGGGGGCGAAGCTCCCATTTGACTGAGTGATTCGTTTTGTTGGGTCTGGCCAGCCCACATGACTAAGATCTCGGTGATTGTCAATTAAGATTTTTGATCACAAGGTAGAGCATCATCCCAATATATAGAGACTCGCGCTATATAGTTGTCACAATAGAATATCCTTTTATTACGATAAGTATAGTAGCGATTAGAATTACTCAGTTTGTCGTTAGTTTTCAACCATTAGAACGATGCACTAAGTATCAAGCTGTCTTTTGGTAATCAAAGCGATTTTTGGAATCCCAAGCGAAGAAATGAAGCAGGTAGTGAGTATGATGAAGTTTTCAACCAGCTGTCAATATGTGGTCCACATGGTGGACAATAATGAGAAATGCGTAAAGGAGTTCGTAAATGATTCGCGTCATGAGATTTTCATTTCCCCTAGTAAACCAGGGAGATATTACGAAGGAACAAGCAATGAACGAGACTCTCACCACCGAGTCACTACAACAATTGGAGAAGGAAAAAGTTCACGCACAAACAAGATATGTACACCACCCCAAGATGGAGGTAAAGAAAAAGGAAATGGAAGGAAAGCAATGGAACTTAACTTAAGGTATAACCCAACCCCAAGGCTAGTAGGCTCAAGCTAAGAGAGTGAATGCTTTGGCTAAGTGCCAGAAGCTACAGCAAAAATAAAGTTGGAACGCCACCACAATGGAAACTTAGAAACCCCCATTAAATAACCATTTGGAATTGGGAAAATGAGTTTACATGGCAGAAGGAGTGCCATTAATCCTCGAAGTGAAAGTTACGAAGACGATGAGAAAAGTTTGATGTTAGAATTCCCTGGTCAATCTGAGAAGGTGCATTAGGACGAAGGAAACAATTAAGGAAGTTCAACAGATTTGAGAGTACAAAGATATTTTTCCCAATGAATTTCCAAATTTTCACTAGACCTAGTTTCATGCAACATAGTATGTCACTATGGGGAGCACTAATTCAAGATGTCAAAGAAAAGATGATACACCAAGGATGTGTATTGATTATAAGAAGTTGAAGCAAGAAGCTCATAAGAATAGATATCCTCTTCCGAGGATAGACGACCTGTTAAATCAGTTGAGAGGAGCCGGTGTGTTTTCCAAGATTGACCTAAGATCTGGTTACCACCAACTCAGGATGAAAAGAGAAGACATCCCAAAGACAGCGTTTCGAACGCGTTATGGACTTTATGAGTTCACAGTGATGCCCTTCGATTTAACCAATGCCCCAGCAGTTTTCGTGGACCTGATGAACAGAGTTTTCCATCAGTATCTCGATAGTTTTGTCTTAGTGTTTATCGACGACATCCTCGTATACTCTAAGACCGAAGAACAACATGAAGAGCACTTACGCATCGTACTCAAAACCCTGCGCAATGAGAAATGGTTTACCAAATTCAACAAGTGTGAATTTTGGTTAAAGGAAGTTATGTTTCTCGGTCACATAGTGTCGACTGAAGGAATTAAAGTAGACCCCGCCAAGGTCGAAGCAGTCAAGGAATGGAAGGCACCATCAAATGTCAATAAGATCAGAAGTTTTCTCGGTCTAGCAGGTTACAACAAAAGGTTCATCGAAAGATTCTCGAAATTGGCTAGGCCAATGACTCGGTTTTTAAGAAAAGGGACTAAGTATGTTTGGTCCGAAGCTTTTAAACAAAGTTTTAAGTAGCTCAAGACTAGGCTGACTACTGCACCAGTGTTAGCAACACTAGGGGAGAATGAAGAATTTGAGGTGTACACTGATGCCTCGAAACTAGGATTGGGTTGCGTGTTGATGCAAAATCAGAAAGTGATAACATACGCGTCTCGCCAATTGAAGCCCCATGAGCTGAACTACCCGACTCATGATTTAGAACTAGCAGCTGTCGTGCACGCTTTGAAGATTTGGAGACACTACCTCTATGGAGTTAAGTGTGAGATCTTTACAGATCATAAGAGTTTGAAGTACTTCTTCGAGCAAAAGGATTTGAACTTGAGACAACGAAGATGGCTCGAATTAGTAAAGGATTATGATAACATCGTTAGTTACCATCCAGAAAAAGTGAACGTGGTAGCTGATGCTCGGAGTCAAAAGACGAAGGCTAAGCTAGAATATTTCATCACCCAGCAGAAGGAACTGATTCGTGACTTCGCCTCACTCAGTTCGGAGATTGTTCATCCTCCAAACACAGTATCGGGTTGTGTAGCTGCCTTGATAGCTAAACCTGATTTGAGAGAAAGAATTGTGCAAGCACAAAGAGAAGATTGGTTCTTGGAGAAGATGCGTCTTGCTGCAAGAACAAATGAAACGAAAGGATTCACTGAAGCCAAGGATAACGCACTTATGGTTGGTGAAAGACTGTGTGTGCCATTTAAGGAGGAATTAAAGAACGAGATTATGAGCGAGGCTCATGATACTCCTTACACTGCACATCCAGGCAGTACAAAGATGCACCAGAATTTAAAGAAAATTTTCTGGTGAACACGAATGAAAAGAGATATAGCGTCATAGTAGACCGTTTGTCAAAGTCAGCGCACTTTCTACCAATTCAAATGACTTCTGGATTGGGGGAAACTTGCAAATTTAGATGTCAAGGAGATAGTACGCCTTCATGGTGTACCTGTATCTATCACGACAGATCGTGACACCAGATTCACATCGCGTCTCTGGAAATGATTTACAAGAAGCAATGAGCACTCAGCTGAACTTCAGCACAGCGTACCACCCTCAGACTGACGGACAGTCAGAAAGAACGATTCAGATTCTAGAAGATATGTTGCGAACGATTATCGCAGACAAATGTGGAAGTTGGGAGGATTTGTTACCTCTTATAGAATTTGCTTATAACAACAGTTATCAAGCAACAATTGGAATGACTCCATATGAGGCTTTGTACGGCCGAAAATGTCGATCACCACTTTACTGGGATGAAGTGGGTGAAAGAAAGCTGTTAGGTCCTGAACTGGTCCAACAGATGGTTGAGAAAGTCGACCACATCAAGCAAAGAATCAAAAAAGCTCAAGATAGACAAAAGTCTTACGCCGATAAACGCCGATCGGAGCTAGAATTTAATGTTGGGGATCGAATTTTTCCTCAAAGTCTCTCCCTCAAAGGGAGTTATACGTTTTGAAAAGAGGGGCAAGTTACGACCCCGTTATATAGGACCTTTTGAGATCCTAGATAAGTTAGGCCTTTGTAGCCTATAAGTTGGCTCTGCCACCAAGCATTGTGGATGTATACAATACGTATTGCATCTCGCAATTAAGAAAGTATGTGTTTAATCCAAAGCATTTGATTAAGTCAGATAAAGTAGTCCTAGACAGGACCAAAGTTATGAAGAGAAATCAGTCCAGTTACTTGATCGCAAGGTTCAAGTTTTACGAGACAATAATTTTGTTCTCATCATGAAGTGGAACCATCACAGGATGGAAAAAGCCACAAAAGAGATGAATGAAACAAACGACTAGTATCCCGAGCTAGATTATCAAGGTATGCAATTCCGAGGACGGAATTTTTATAAGGAGGGAGGGATGTAATACCCCGTTTTCCTCGAGCTAAGTTTAGAATAAATTTTTGAACTTAGATTTAAGATGATTCACGCTGGATTGAGAAAAAGAATTTATTTTAATTCCAACAAAAATGATTTACAAAAACATTTGTAAATTTAGTTATTAAATTCATATGCATTACATATTTATTTGATTAAGCATTCAAGCATTCCATGAGTTGGGATTTATTTTTGTTTGGGCCTTATGTTTTAATTAATTATGGGTAATAAAATGAGAGCCCAAACCTTTCCAAACAAAGCCCAACCCATCTTGTTTCCAAGATATTTTCACTCACCTCCACCGCCTCACTATTCTCTCTCCCTCTTCAAATACACCTCCGCTGCACTCTCTCTCTCATTCACGCAATTCTCTCTCTCTTTCCAACCGAAGAGAACTTCAAGAACAGCAGCCAACGATTCACCCAGAAATTCAAGCCAAGGTTTCACCTTTAACTTTTGCTTCTTCACTTCACTTTTCGATCTTTAAACCCAAATATTCATGTTCATGCATTTGTGTGTTTATACGAAATTTTAGAATTGTAGCATCATAACTGTTAAAGGATAAGATAAAGGTAGAGTCTTGTTGTGGAGTTGGCTGTGTGGGCGGATAAGTCGAGAGTAGAGGAGAGTGAGGGTGGCGGCCGTGGCTTGCTGCGGTTGCCGGAAACAGAGGAAGGTGACGGCGCTTCGCCGTTGCCAAGGAGGAGATCTGCGTGAGCTGTACTGTTAGGCTGAGAAAGAGAGAATCGTGAGGTGTTCAGAGGTTGGGGGTGAAGAGCAGAGCAGAGTAGCGAGAGTTTAGAGCTGGAAAAGACCACCAGAGCTGGGAAAGCCAGGGCTGGAAAGGTCAGAGCTGGAGGGCAGAGCAGAGCTGGATGGCAGAGCAGAGCTCGAAAGCCAGAGCTGACCATCAGAGCTGACCATCAGAGCTAACCGCCAGAGCTGACCATCAGAGCTGACCACCAGAGCTGACCACAGAGCTGACCACCAGAGCTGAATGCCAGAGCTGAATGTCAGAGCTGGAATGACAGAGCTAAAAGGCCAGAGCTAAAAGGCCAGAGCTAAAAGGCCAGAGCTCGGAGGCCAGAGCTGAATGACCAGAGCTGAAAGGCTGAATGCCAGAGCTGGAATCCAGAGCTGGGATAGCCAGAGCTGGTAGAGACCAGAGCTGGTTAACGTAACAGAGCAGAACGAACTAGAATTTTGTGTTTTTTTTTTAAAAAAACACTTCTTATATGCTTAAGTATGAAATGAGCCATGCATTGCATCATGTTTTAATTGGTTTTATTTATAACTTCAATTACAAAAGAAGGATGAGTAAGAATATTGTTGGTGTTCTTAACTCAAGAGAAATGTTTTCAATTATTTATTCTATAAATTTTGAAAACCCGGCTAAGTGAATCATAGAATGTTAAGTACTTTACCGTGACTTAAGATTAAATTCAAGGAGACCCATTAAGAATAGATTTCTTGTAGGCTTTGAACGTCAGGAGGATTAGCACTGCTATTCCGATTCAGAGATAAGGTTAAACGACAGGCTTTGCCTGTACAGGTGGGCTTACTTCCCAAATGTATAAAGTATGATTGAGTTATTAAGCTCTAAATGTTTCAATGAAATGCAAAATGTTTATTTAATGAAATGCAAACTGTTTATCCAATAAAATGTTTATGTGCACTCTGCTCTGTTTAAGGCTCGCCACAACGAATCAATTGAGGTTCTCTTATGGTCTAACACGTTATTTGAGAATTGTGTACACTCGTTAGCTGACTCGGTGGGTTGATCTCCATCGGGCACTAACTAAGAGGCGTTATAAGGGTGCTTGATGGATGTGTTCCGAAGCATGTAATGAAAGGGCCTGCCTGGGTAGCGTCCCGAGGTCAAAAGTAAACTTGTCTGGGTTACGCCCTCAATTCAAGTAAATTGGAGAAATGGATCCGTCGGTGGCTAAAAGGTCCGGGATCACAGCGAGTAACAGAAAGAGAGTGTGACATGTGCGCACAAAAGAAAGAAATGTTTTAACATGCTTAGAAGTTCTTTCACTTTAAAACCTTCTAAGTCATGTCAAGTATGATTGGATAAACTGTCTTTATTAAAATATGAAATGTTTCAGAAAATGCATGCCCACTAAGTACATTAGTACTTAGCCCAAAATTTCTTTCAAATGTTTTCAGGTTGGCTGGCTGGTGCTGACGGGACGGAGCTGAGGCTAGAGATAAATTCCTATGTTAGACTTCCGCTGTAGCAATTACTCATATCAGTCTTTTGTTTTCCCAAACTGAAGATCTTCATGTTAAATTTCAAATGATATACCTGACCGAGCTTAGACTCTTCACTACTAAATTTATGCTAATGAATGTCGGTTGTCAGAAGCATGAAACAAAACTTGTGATCCAAAGGGGCAAAGCCCAACTTTCTATCCTATTTCGGCTTTTAACAAGGTTTTTCCCTTGTTTATTTCTATGAATTATTCACACCTCGATTATATTTATTCCTTCAAGAATTGAGGTGTGACAAATTAGGGACTTTTTAATTCTTATTTATTTTTATTTTATTTTTAATTTTTAAAAATAAAAAGTTACAAAATATAATTATAAAGTGGATAACACAATAAAATAATTATTTTTCGTAAAATAAAATCCTTTCTTAAAATAAAAAATAAAAGTGGATAATTTTTCTTAAAATAAATTATTTTTCATAAAATA
This sequence comes from Salvia miltiorrhiza, assembly GCF_028751815.1. Lineage (NCBI taxonomy): Eukaryota > Viridiplantae > Streptophyta > Magnoliopsida > Lamiales > Lamiaceae > Salvia > Salvia miltiorrhiza. The sequence continues at coordinate 29,164,250 of NC_080390.1, forward strand.
ATTATTTTTACTAAAATGAGATAGGGGAAGCAAAGGTAATTAACAAAAATTAAGGATGTACTTAAAAGGTTAAAATTGTGTGGACCACACACACAATTTATCTATCAAAAAGTGAGTTTCTTAATCTCCGTGCCGAAAAGAACTGAGCCTATTGGACTGGGACGGAGAGAGTACATGTTTATTTCAAAATTGGAAAAGAACAAATGAATTCACTTATCAAATCAATAGTTAAGATATAATAAATTATGATTTTTTTTTGTTTGCATAGATTATTTTCTTTTTTGCATGCAAATATCTTTTGAATGAAATATCATAATGTATAGTATTAAATAGTAACAGTTTATGAAAATAGGTTTAATTAGATATACAATAATTATGAATTGAATTAGTTATGATAATTTAAATTTTCAACATATTATTTGAATGAAATAACTTTTTATTTTTTTTATTTTTCTTATATATATATATATATTATTTGATTTGACTATTAATTATAATTTTGAATTTGAAAGTAGTTGTTAATTTGGTTTATATCATTAGCAACTTATTATATAAGTGATACTATATCTATATATAAACAAATGTTACATATTTGCATAAGTTACATTGGTTATATTAAAATATTAGATCAATTTGCAAATAATAAATTTGATTTTAAATTTAATTCTTTTTAGGTTATACACTAACTATTTTTATTAAAATTTGTATCATCTTTTTCTAGGATAATTTTTTGTGGACGAAGAAAATATAAAATATACAATATCACCGCGCATAGCGCGGGAGATACACTAGTTAAAATAAATCGCAAGAAGAAGCATTTAACACTAAGATTATCTAAAATATTTAATTCAAGTGAATCACAAGAAGCATGATTACATCTCAGCAAGATTATCAAATAAATCACTAAAATTAATTGTAAACTACCATCAACTAAAGTAATTGAAATACAAAAGTAGACAATAAAATCCACGATCGACTATATATTAAAATATTTTAAATCGGTAGTCATTGAAAAAAAATTATATGCATATAAAAAAGAAAAAAAAAAGAATAAAACAAAATACAACTAGACGACTAAATTCATATGACTTCTTTAATAAAGATTTATCACAGTAGAGATTTTTTTACCTAGTGTTGGAAAAGGTGTCTCTCCAAAATTCCGCTTCACTGCCGCATCAATATTTCTTTTTTAAAAAATGTCTATCTTTTGGGGGGTTATTGCCGAAGACAACCGACCTCTACCGCATTCGCTCTGCCTCTTTATCTTGCTCCACATCTTTGTTAACTATACCTTTACAGCCCAATCTAGAATAATAACATACCAAAAGAGGCACAATATCATATTGATCATATGAATAACAACACTAATAACAATTGGAAGAAAAAATATGCAAACCGTAAAAGAATTGATATCTTCATAATTTGATTTTAGAAAGATTAGTTGGTAACAACGCAAACGATCAAAACTTAAAGAAAATAGTAGTTTAACCTTCATCGTATTTTAACCACGTCCATATTTTAACTATATCCCAATAACATCATAACATATACTCATCTATTCTAAAATACATGTATTATTCCAAAAATTATTCTAGACATGTTTCTCAATCTCAGTAGCCAAAATATAATCCACATGAATTGGTAATGAAACCTGTTGGAATAAATAGCTTATTTAATGTCATGATTACATTGTAATTAATGATATTAAATGATATTTTTTGTCACGACCGGACTTAATTAAGGATAATTAAGCCGGGAAACCATGACCAAGGGTTGGAGATAAGAAGCGGGATAGAAAGGGGATGAATGAATAAATAATAAACAACGAAGAAACATACTTAAATATTAACAATGAAGGGAACATTTACAACGGAGTTAGAGCCGTGATGATTTAGTCAAACTAGTAAGTTCGGGTAGCCCCGACTTACCCAAAAATAATATGAACTTCTTTTGAGTACGCAGCGGAAGAAGGTTCTGATTACATGTATGAAGACATGTACTCAAGAGTTCTTTAATACATATAACTTTAGACAAAAGGGATTTCCTGCTCGTCACTTCATCACCACCGGTTACTACTCAACCTGCACATTTAGAAATACATGCAGGGCTGAGTACAAAAGTACTCAGTGGGTACATATGCCTATAGAAACTTGCAGTGAAAACATAAATTGTCATGCCATCTTATCAGTACAGCAAGGGAGTTTTCATGAAATAAGCCCAAGCTTACTAAATTCTTTTGTGATTCTTAAAGATCGACTGATCAGTCTAAGTTCTTCTTGTATTTTATCATATCTGAAGCTTGTGTGCCGGAGAGGTGGCCACCTCTCACGGACACCTGACCGGCCAACCCGTTAGATGACTCACGGCCCTGGGTGTACACTAGCCCTGGCAGGATAACTATCAACTGCTCAGGACCCGAATTCGATTACTTTAACTGGCATTGCCTCATCAGATAGATATCATACTAAATGAAACATTTTATGGCAAGACAATAACTGAGATAATTGAAATAGCTTTTCGTTCATAGATTCTATAATGAAAATAACTTGCTTGAAAGTAACATTAAACTGATTTGATATATCTGAAAATAAACCCACCTGATTTGAGATCTTGGTGATTCGGTGATTCCTTGATTGGCTATTAATCCCGACCTTGACCTTGATTTCGAGAAAAACATAAGATACTTACTCGGGAAAACTCTCAGAATGAGAATGCATAATTAACCATGCATGAATCTGGTATGCATGAACTAATCCTCTGAGCGATAGTCGGGATTTTCTACTGTTGATCCTCGTTAATGGATTTAGCTAACTCTCGTTTATCGTGGTCGAATAAAGCTGTAACTTTTTCTTCCCCATCGGAACATTCTAAATCGTAAAATAAATAATCTCGCTCTTGTATTCGATAAATAGAAGGAACTGACTCGGTTCATCCCATAAGTAACTCGTAAGAATATATCGGGCTTGACAGTAGAATATAATTACTAATGTAACTTCAATTAATTAATGGCTCAAAATAAGGTAGCCGATTAATTAAATAAAATAAGTGACTTTAGTGAAATAAACGATAACAGTCCACTTTAAATTATTTTGGGCTTGAAGGAGATAGGAGGCTCATTAATTAAGAGGTTCAATAAAGTAGCCCACTAATTAATCAAGAATGACTTGAAATAAAGTACTGCAGCTTGTCTAAATAAAATAACGAAAGTGTCCCAAAGATATAATAATTAATGTGGTACCGGCTGGTTTCTTCCTCTCCTTCTCGAGTCGTCTCTTCTGGTTTGGTAACCGCCGTAGCTGTCGTTCTCGGGTCTCGATGAGGTCGTGTGTGTTCGTCCCTGTCACGGTTATCGCTGTCTAAGTCTCAACCGAACGAGGCAGTCGGCCCTTCCCCTTCTAAAAGCTAAGTTCCACTTTCCTCTTCTTTTCTAGTTTCTAGTTGTTAAGGGGGGGAAAGATTCTCAAGCTTGTTGTTCTATAGTGCAGTAGGATGAAAAGCATAAGTCTTTCCATTGTTATACATATCATGCCTATTTGATACAGGGGTGAAACGTGATTATGCCTCTGATATCAATGCGAACTGAATGGTTATTTGAGATAGCAAAATACCTCGCTTGTGTTCAACTGATTGGTTGTTGCTGGAGTTGAGTGAAGTGTGAAATAACTGAAATGAATTGAAGCTGCCGTTCTTTAACGAATGAAGGAGACTTTGGCAGTAGCGGTAGATTTAAGAGTAAAACTCACCTTGAAGTTGCTTTGTTTGATTGTTGAACTGTTCACTAAAGTTGACTAGTTTTAAATAGGGAGATAACTGAAATGAACGATGGTTCTCGTTTAATGCAGGTGAACTAATCAAAGAGAATGAAGTTATTGAAGCCAAGCCTTACCTTGAGAGCTTCGGCTGAATGAGCTGGGCTGTTCTGTTATTTGATTCTCTTTTGGGTGAAATGAGTTGAGAGTGAAAAACTGCATTTGTTGGCTGGGCTGATACTAATAGAGAAAATGATGCTGCATACTTGAGTATGCTAGGAGGATGAGCAGGCATAGGGTGGCTGGAGGTAGAAGCTTGAGGGAACCGGACAGCCATGGAAGGCGGCTGGAAGACTTTTGCTGAAGGTGGATGAGATGGAAGTGCAGAGGAGTGGCCGGCTGTGCTCCAACACTCTACTGTTACCTTTTCCTTTCTCTTTGACTATTGTGTTCCAACTTGAGAAGCGGGCCATGTAAGTCCCAACTTGTAATATACTATGAATTTTACAAGCTGAGAACTAATTTGTAATCTGTAAACTGTAAATAAAATACTGGCTCGAGTTCCTAAACATCGCATTTCTGTATTCGTTTAATAACTGCTTTCTTGTCTGCTAACATCGATAAACTGTAAAATAACTTAAATTAAATCCGTGGATTTAATCTGCAAAGTTGGAAATAATTCCAAGACTTCTAGTGGCACTAATAAAATATAACTGCATCTGTTTTTCAATTAGTAAATAACATGACTTCGCTAAGTCAGTTATAACTTGGAAATAATAATTACTGAATGGCTCGATAATTCTCATCGCGATTTACTCACGCGATACAAAAGCATAAAGCTAAAATAATAACTCCGTTTGATAATTAAATCAGGATCATAAGCTGAATTCTAATAAACTGTGAACTGGATTCCATTTACTAAAAGATGCGATTTTAATATCGCGATACTATATTTAAATAACAAAAAGAGCGGGTCACTACATTTTTGGAATCTACATGTTGAGTAGATTAATTTGGTATATTTACTTGTTCAAATCTGTAAAGAATTGAATGAGTAATTAATGCCCAAAGATATCCATGGTTCGGACCACCTGTTTGCCCAAACAGTGCACGTGGTGACGGTTAAGGACCGAAGAGACACGACGGTTCGGACCACCTGTTTGCCCAAACCGACGTAGCAGCGGTTGAGGACCGAAGAGACACGATGGTTCGGATCTGTTTGTCCGAACAGGGCACGTGGCGACGGTTCAAGACCGAAGAGACACGCCAGTTCGGACCTCCTGTTTGGCCAAACAGTCACGTCAGTTCAAGGAAACCCCTGGACTACAATAAATAGGGCCCTCCAGAATGAGATTAAACACACCAACGAATTCAGATAATCAATTTGTCATATTAGTTTAGTTTACATACTCAGTCCCGAGTATCAAGCCGTTCGACCGGATAGCGAACTCCTAGTGCTAAGGACTCGTCTATCATCCCGAAACCGTTGTATCTTGGGGGCAATTACTGTAGATCCACGAGCACAGAGCGGAAGTAAATTTGCCTTACGGAGAGAGAATTTATTCTCGCCTCGGTTCTGCATCCTAACATTTATCGTCATTCTATTTTCTACACTACCAAATAACAATCGTAAGGCAAAATTAGTGTGGAAAGATGGCGACAGGAAGCAACACCAACAACAACAGTGTTCCAACTGTTCCGATCAACGTTCCAAATGCTCCAGCACCTGCCGAAAAGCTGGAAAAATTCTCAGGTTCTGAGTTTAAACGTTGGCAATCTAAGATGCTTTTTTATCTTACTACTTTGAATATGGCTCATTTTCTGAACGAGTCTCCTCCAACTGTGGGGGAAAACGAAACTGATCCGCAAGTGCGTATCGCATATGATGCATGGCATCACAGCGACTTTGTGTGTCGCAACTACATTCTGAATGGGCTAGACAACACTCTCTATAGTGTTTATTCTAGCACCAAGACGTCCAAGGAGTTGTGGGACTCATTGGAGACGAAATACAAAGCAGAAGATGTCGGCTTGAAGAAATTCATAGTCGATCGTTTTCTGGACTATAAAATGGTGGATAGCAAGACTGTTGTTGAACAAGTGCAAGAGATTCAACTAATCATGCAGGACATTCTTGCCGAAGGTATGGAATTGTCTGAATCCTTTCAGGTGGCTGCTGTGATAGAGAAATTACCACCACTCTGGAAGGACTTCAAGAACTATCTCAAGCACAAACGCAAGGAGATGGGACTTGAAGACTTGATTGTTCGTTTGCGAATCGAAGAGGACAATAGACTCTCCGACAACAAAACGAACAAAACTTCTATGGAGGCAAAAACAAATCTGGCCGAGTCTAGCAACAAGAAGAAATACAAGTTTAAAAGCAAAAAGCCAGACTCGAAGAATCAAAAGAGGATCAAAGGCGATTGCTTCAACTGCGGCAAAGTCGGACACATGGCGAAAGATTGTCGCAAACCAAAAAATGACAAGAAAAATAGTCACCATCACGCCAACGTGACGAAGGAGAAACATGTGCCCCTCGACTTAGCCGAACTTGACTTATGTGCCGTCGTAGACGAGGTCAACATGGTCGGCAGCCCAGTTAGGGATGGCAATCTACCCGCGGGTAGTGGATATCCGCGAAAACCCGAACCCATTAGGGTGGGTTTGGATACCATTTGATATCCACGGATAGTTTCGTGGGTACAATTCACTATCCATTTAGTTCGTGGGTATGGGTTTGGATACTTACTATCTGATGAGGAGTAATATGTGTAAAGTAGGGAAAGGATGCGAACCAGAGGAATTACCCTCACCAGAGAAGTCATCAGAGTCAGAGAAGTCACCCATACCAGAGAAGTCATCAGAGTCAGAGAAGTCACCCATACCAGAGAAGTCATCAGAGTCAGAGAAGTCACCCATACCAGAGAAGTCACCCTCGCCAGAGATGTCACCCACGCCAGAGAATTCATCAGAAAACGCGGGAGAGCCCCGCGTAAAATTACTATTTTATCCTTCGATCATGCAAGGCGCATGCGTTATAGGCGAATTTACCATTTTGCCCCTCTATGTAGTTTATAAATAGGCTCAGCACTCGTGCATTGTAACTACGCTACCTCTTGTTTTTTGAATACAACAGCTATTTTCTCTCTCGCACCCAGTTCTCCGGTCGTCTGTTTTACTCTTTCCGATCATCTCTACTAGGTATAGTTTACGATTTCAGCTTGTAGTTTAGGTGTTGGTTTCGTGAAACACCACTATCCATACCCGCGAAACCCGTTTACCCGCCAAAAATACCCGCTAATTATCTGTCAATTACCCGTCAAATATCCACAAAAAAATTCATAAAATATGGGCCTTGAATATATATTTTAAGGTTATGGGCTAGCATATTATATTTGAAAATAGGCCCAAATAAAAATTGAAGGAAGGCCCAAGCTCTAATACTATTATTCTGTTTCCTATGCCCTAATTCTCCTATGCGGCTATGCCCCTAACACGTTACACACTGACACAGCCGCTCAACCTTCAGCAGCTCAACCATTTCTTCCCTTGTGGCAGTCGAGATTCAAGCCACCAGCCGGCCGCCGCCCTCGCCCAGCAACGCCGCCCTCGTCCAGCCGCCGCCCTCGTCCAGCAACGCCAGCTACTCGCCCAGCAACGCCGCCCTCCTTGCGAAGTCGCGGTTCCAGCCACTAGCCGGCAACCACTCACCCAGCCGCTTTCCTCCACGCACTGGCAGTCCGGCACCGCCCAGCCGTTCAGAGTCCAGTCCAGACGCCATTAAAGGTATCTAACTTGAGTTTATTTAATTAAACTAAAATATAGTAAGTCATTTAAATTGTAATCTAGCAATTAATCCGAAATATGTTAAAGATTACATATGTTGGCATTTTAATTAATCTGAAAATTGAGTAAATTGAGTATATTATTTATTGAATAATCAGTGGCTGCAAATTGATTATATGTTTGGCAAATTGAGTATATTATTTATTGAGTATTTGTCAACACTATAGTGGCTGAAACTTGAGTATATGTTTGGTGACTTGTTAATATTATTTATTTGTAGGATGTTGACACCGATAAACAGCAGTGCCCCTACCTCTCAAGCTTCGGCTCCTAGTCCAAGAGATGATCAAGTTCCTCTTCTAACTGAAGAACGGAACGAAGGGGAGAGTGAACAAGTTGCAGCTGGAAATGAGGAGGAACCGGAAGAAAATCGTGGAGTAAAGAGAAAGTTGACTTCACCAGTTTGGAATGATTTTGTAAAAAAGAAAGTGAATGGAGTTTGGAAGGCTAAGTGCCTCCATTGTGGCAGTCTTTTATCAGGTGAAACCAAAAATGGTACTTCTCATTTGTCTAATCATTTGAAGTCTTGCCTTTACAAGAAAAGAGAAGGTGGGAAAGTCCAGTCTAGTTTGAGGTTTGCATCTAGTGAGAAAGGGCATGTTTCTGTTGAGAATTATGTTTTTAATCCAGAAATTGCAAGGAAAGCACTTTATTCAATGATTATTCTTCATGAGTATCCACTGTCTATTGTGGATCATGTCGGGTTTCGTAACTTTGTTAGTGCACTGCAACCTTTATTTAAAATGGTTACTCGAAACACGATTAGGAAGGATATATTGGATCATTATGAGGAAGAGCAAAAGAGAGCTCTCAATTACTTGCAAAAGAATAATGCTCGGGTTGCGATTACGACTGATCTTTGGACAGCCGACAATCAAAAACGAGGATACATGGCAGTCACGGGCCATTTTGTTGATGAGTCTTGGAAGCTTAGAAGCACCATTTTGAGGTGATTTTCGAAATTCAATTAATTATTTAATCTTAACATCTTTGTGGTTCTCATATCATATATTGTGTTAAATTTGGCAGGTTTGTATATGTGCCGTGCCCTCATACAGCAGAAGTTTTGGCTGAAGCATTGTATACAAGCCTTCAAAGTTGGGATCTTGACTGCAAGGTATCTACGTTGACTCTTGATAATTGTTCTACAAATGATAAATTGGTTGAGTTGATGGAAAGCAAGATAGGGGGACCTAATCTTTTGTTGGGTGGGGAGGTTCTACACATGCGTTGTTGTGCACATATTCTTAACTTGATTGTGAGAGATGGATTATTGATCATAGCAAAGTCTATTGAAAATATCTGTGATAGTTGTGCTTATTGGATCCATGATGGCTATTGCTGTTATTCTTGATCCTCGAGGTAAGCTAGATCTTTTGGAAGCTTGTTATATTTGTTTATTTGGTGAAGATAATGCTGAGTTGCACATTGATGAGAGTCAAAAGATTCTAGTTAGATTGATGGATCAATATCATTCTCAAAATGAAGAAGGTGATGTGAGTTTGACCTCTTCATCTGGTGTTGGTGGATGTTCAAGTACCTCTTCTGAAGTGTTGACAATTTTCAAAACACTTACTGGGAGAAAGAAGAGTACTAGTGGTGTAAGATCAAAGAATGAGTTGGATCGTTATTTGGAAGCAGACAATCTTCCTTGTGTTGATGAAAATTTTGATATACTTGGTTGGTGGAAGGTGACTGGAACACATTATCCTACACTTCGCCTCATAGCTCGTGATATCTTTGCTATCCCAATCACCACAGTGGCTTCCGAATCAGCTTTTAGCACTAGTGGGAGGGTTCTAAGTGAGCATCACAGTCGTCTCAAACCAAAGCTATTAGAAGCATTAATGTGTACTCAAAATTGGCTACGAAATCAACTTGAAGGTATGTAAATTTATAATTATAATTAATCTTTTATTTCATATATCTAATGTAAATAATTGCTTATTTCATAGGTCAAGGAAAGAATGGAAGCTTTTGGACTTGTCTTGAAGATGAAGAAGAAGAGTTCAATGAAGAGGGTTCTATTTCTACTGTCGAGCAATTATAGACATTGTTCTTTGTTGGATTTTATATTTTAGTTGATGAATTTGAACATTATTATTGTGAATTTGAATTTAAACATTGTTCTTTGTGGATTTGAACTATGATATTTGTGTTGATTTTTTTCTATTAAATTTGTTGTAAAATTTATATTTAAATTCTATTTCGTGGGTATCCAGCGGATAGTAGGTATCCGACGGATAGTGGGTATCCGGCGGATAACGGGTATCCGTCGAATAGTGGGTGACGGATACCCGTCGGATAGCGGGTTTCGCGGATACCCGACGGGTAGCGGGTATCCGCGGGTAGTGGGTTTGGATACCATTTGATATCCATGGATAGTTTCGTGGGTAGCAACCACTATCCATTTAGTTCGTGGGTATGGGTATGGATAGTCACTATCCATACCCGTTGTACCCGATTGCCATCCATAAGCCCAGTAGGTTGGTGGATCGACACCGGTGCAACTAGGCACATCTACGCTGACAAAGCAATGTTCTCCTCCTATGAAGTCCTTTTCGGAGACAGGAAATTGTACATGGGCAATTCTGCCGCATCCAAGATCGTCGGATCTGGAACCATTGTGCTCAAGATGACGTCGGGACTCAAGATAACCCTGCAAAAAGTGTTGCATGTTCCCGACATCCGCAAAAACCTGATCTCAGGATCTGCCTTGAGCAACGCCGGATTTAGACTAGTGTTTGAAGCAGGCAAAGTTGTAATGACCAAGAATGGTCGCTATATAGAAAAAGGCCACTTAGATAATGGTCTTTTCAAGCTTAATGCTATCCATGTACTTTGAAATAATGAAATAAAGGACAAAGTTACCTACTTGGTTGAGTCTCCTAATTTATGGCATGATAGATTAGGACATGCTAATCTAAACACACTACGTCGTTTAGTGAATTTATATTTATTGCCAAAATTGACTTTCGACCAACACAAAAAATGTGAAATTTGTGTTGAAGCTAAAATGGCAAAATCTCATTTCCATTCAGTGGAACGATCAACGAAATCTCTTGAATTGATTCACACCGATCTATGTGATTTAAAACTTGTGCAAACAAGAGGTGGAAAGAATTATTTTATAACATTTATAGACGATTGCACAAGATTTTGCTATGTGTATCTTTTGAGAAGCAAAGACGAAGTATTTGAAGCTTTCAAAACATACAAAAATGAAGTTGAGAATCAACTTAACACCAAGATCAAAATGATTCGAAGTGACCGAGGTGGCGAGTATGTTGCACCTTTTGAAGAATTTCTTCGTGAAAATGGCATTATTCATCAAACGACTGCACCTTATTCTCCACAATCAAATGGTGTGGCAGAACGAAAGAATAGAACATTGAAAGAAATGATGAATGCTATGTTGATAAGCTCAGGCCTATCACATAACATGTGGGGGGAAGCTTCGGCTAATAAAATTTTGAATAAATTACCCCAAAAGAAACAAGATAAAACTCCATATGAATTATGGAAAGGAAGGAAGCCGTCCTATAAATATACAAAAGTGTGGGGGTGCTTAGCAAAAGTTGAAGTACCAAAACCCAAACAAGTAAAAATAGGACCAAAAACTGTTGATTGCATCTTCATAGGATATGCAAACAATAGTAGTGCGTACCGATTCTTGGTACACAAATCGGAAGTACCCGATATAAATGAGGGAATGATTATAGAATCAAGAAACACCATATTTTTTGAAACTATATTCCCTAAGAAAGAGAAGAATGATACAAGTTCGAAAAAGAGAACTTATGATGAAATTTCGCTTAAGGATAATGGACCAACATGTGAACCAACACCGCAACCAAGATGCGGAAAGCGAACAAAGACTCGAAAACCTTTGGTCCGGATTTCGTAGTTTATACTTTAGAAGACGAACCAAAGACAATCAAGGAAGCATTATCTGGTCCTGATGCCGATCTATGGCGTGAAGCTATCAATAGTGAAATCGAGTCAATCTTATCCAATCACACTTGGTATATTGTTGATCTTCCTCCGGGAAATAAATCTTTGGGTTGCAAGTGGATTCTTAAGAAGAAATATAAAGCCGATGGATCTATTGATAAGTATAAGGCACGTTTGGTAGTTAAAGGCTACAAACAAAAAAGAAGGGTATGATTACTTTGATACATACTCTCCAGTCACTCGAATTACATCCATTAGAATGCTACTTGCTATAGCCGCATTGTATAATCTTGAGATACACCAAATGGATGTAAAAACGGCATTTCTAAATGGAGATTTAGAAGATAAGATATATATGGAACAACCCGAAGGGTTTGTAATTCCCGGCCAAGAAAACAAAGTTCGTAAACTTGTCAAGTCTTTATATGGACTTAAACAAGCTCCCAAACAATGACATGAGAAATTTGACCAAGCAATGATGTCAAATGGATTCAAAATCAATGAATGTGATAAATATGTGTACATCAAAGGAACATCCGACAACTTTGTCATTGTCTGTCTCTACGTTGATGATATGCTAATTATAGGTAGCAATAATAAAATCATCGTAGAAACTAAGGAAATGTTAAAGAAGAACTTTAACATGAAAGATATGGGATTAGCGGATGTGATTCTAGGAATTAAGATCCTTAGAACACCCGAATGAATAGTCTTATCACAATCTCACTATGTTGAGAATGTGCTTAAGAAATTCAAAGCTTTCGATCTACCTCCGGCTAAAACACCTGTTGACTTAAGTATACACTTAGCCAAAAATCGAGGAGAACCCGTATCACAATCGGACTATGCTAGAATTATTGGAAGCCTAATGTACTTATCAAATTGTACAAGGCCGGACATAACATATTCTATTAGCAAATTGAGTCGGTTTACAAGTAATCCTGGAAAGGATCATTGGACCGCATTGATAAGAGTGTTGAGATACTTAAAACACACAATATCTCATAGTATACACTATTCGAGATATCCCGCAGTTTTGGAAGGGTATTGTGATTCCAATTGGATATCCGATACTAAAGACTCTAAATCTACAAGTGGGTTTGTATTTACCATTGGTGGAGGAGCAATATCATGGAAGTCTTCTAAGCAAACTTGTATAGCCCTATCTACAATGGAATCGGAATTTATTGCTTTAGACAAAGCCGGCGAAGAAGCCGAATGGTTAAGAAACTTCTTAGAAGATATTCTCTGTTGGGAAAAACCTTTACCTCCGGTTATGATACATTGCGATAGCATGACTGCCATAGGGAGAGCAAAGAATAGTTTGTATAACGGTAAATCTCGACATATTCGTCGAAGACATAATACCGTTAGACAATTGATCACTACAGGAATAATGTGCATTGACTATGTAAAGTCAAAAGATAATATTGCGGATCCGTTTACTAAAGGTATTAATCGTGATCAACTGTATAACGCAATAAGGGGAATGGGATTAAAATCCACGCATTAAGAACTTTCATAGTGGTAACTCAACCATGATGACTGGAGATCCCAAGAACATGGTTCAATGAGAGAACTAAATTATGGAAGTTCAAGTTGAGCACTTGAAACTTTCAAAATCCATTCTCATAGCTGCTCAAGTGCAAAGCCTGCAGCTTGTGGTAAAGGGTAAGCCGTCAAAAGCTTTTAATGATTCCTATAGCCTTATTAGGTGGAGTATGGCAGGATACTCTTTATAGGAGATCACCTATACAAATGAAGAAGTGGGGCCGCTTCAAATTATCGATAACACTTGTGAATCCAAGAAATGGTCCAAGGCCATAAATGGACACAACGTAAGAACGAAAGATATCAGATCTATTATTGTGTGTATGTTGTTGACTTGGTTTACACAAAAGTTGACCGGTTTAAGACCTCGCGTTCACCGAGCAACAAGTAAATCCGATGGCATTACACTAAGGAAGGTTCAAAGCTAACAACTACCTATCCTGATGCAATAATAGGTCGTCGGGACTTAGTTTTTGCATTTGCATTAATCATCATTCATGTGGGGGATTGTTGGAATAACTAGCTTATTTAATGTCATGATTACATTGTAATTAATGATATTAAATGATATTTTTGGAATCTACATGTTGAGTAGATTAATTTGGTATATTTACTTGTTCAAATCTGTAAAGAATTGAATGAGTAATTAATGCCCAAAGATATCCATGGTTCGGACCACCTGTTTGCCCAAACAGTGCACGTGGTGACGGTTAAGGACCGAAGAGACACGACGGTTCGGACCACCTGTTTGCCCAAACCGACGTGGCAACGGTTGAGGACCGAAGAGACACGATGGTTCGGATCTGTTTGTCCGAACAGGGCACGTGGCGACGGTTCAAGACTGAAGAGACACGCCAGTTCGGACCTCCTGTTTGGCCAAACAGTCACGTCAGTTCAAGGAAACCTCTGGACTACTATAAATAGGGCCCCTCCAGAATGAGATTAAACACACCAACAAATTCAGATAATCAATTTGTCATATTAGTTTAGTTTACATACTCAGTCCCGAGTATCAAGCCGTTTGACCGGATAGCGAACTCCTAGTGCTAAGGACTCGTCTATCATCCCGAAACCGTTGTATCTTGGGGGCAATTACTGTAGATCCGCGAGCACAGAGCGGAAGTAAATTTGCCTTACGGAGAGAGAATTTATTCTCGCCTCGGTTCTGCATCCTTACATTTATCGTCATTCTATTTTCTACACTACCAAATAACAAAACCAAGACTTATAGAACTTGTAGAAGCATAAATAGATATGGGACAAAGTCATCAAATCTCATACTGCCATAGTTATGATTGAAGGCACTGTGCGGTAGATGATTTTTAGTATCAGATTTGGCATTTTGAATGTTTGCATCTTTATCGTGGGTTGGTACATCCAAGGAAGCATGGCTCAACAGATTACCATTGAGCTTAGCTTCAGAACTCTAAGGAAAAACGTCTGGATAACATAGAAGAGCAGCAACAACAATGTTTGCCAGATCTTTGATTTTGACTATGCATGTACAAAATGCAACAAAGTAAATATAAAGAAGAGACAACCCCAAAATTGGTTCCTGAATGTATACGACTCAGATAGTCACAAACAGATTCATATAGACCCATAAAACCATTAATTAACCAAATATAAAGAGCTCATAACAATTTCCAGAAGTGTAGAAAATTAAAACACACATATAAAATAGGCATACAAATAGAAATGGTGAGTATGTACTTTGATTGCTTCATTCCTAAATGATGGGAGAATCAACGAAAATATCAAAAGCCTCATAACTTCGTCCATTATTAACCTCCCAACATAAGGGATTCCGACATAAACATCACTGAAATAATAGAGATTGTCTTCAATCTCATCAACAGCAGAAATAATGAAAGATGAAAGTTCTGCATTTAGGCTCCTATTAAAGAAATAATTATTCGTGTGAGCAACAATATAAAGAATCACATTAGTTGGAAATATGAGTGGAAGAGAAACAGGAGCTCCGTTCTACATGAACAAGGTGGAGAGTGTTATACATCTGTTCATGCAGACTGATCTCAGCCATTCATTCTCAACGGCTTAGATTAGCAGCTTATCTTCACTTCTATTTTCTTTACTGATATATTTTGTATAAGTGGGAAAATAGTGAGCTGTGAATTAGTGGAAGAGAGAGAGAAAAGAAAGTGAGACAGTTAGTGAAAAAACTGCCATTATTGAGTGAGCTCGATTGTGTGAGAATTCTTTTTCTTTTCGATTGATTCTCAGTTTCTTGTGAGAGATTCAATCCATTCTTGTGAAGTAATAACATCTCTTGGTAACCTTCATATGGATGTAGAATCAGCAATGATTCGAACCACGTAAACGCTTTGGTGTTCTTTCTTTTCTGCGTGATAAGTTTGAGTTTTGTTCTTGAACAGCAAATATGTTTTGTGTTGCTGCGGATCTGTTGTAATCGAGTAGTGAGAATCTCGATTGAATCAAGTGATTGTGATTCACAATATCCGTTCCACATAAAAAGGATTAGTCTTGACTCAATTCTGTTATTTGCAAGATCGTTCACTTAGTCCTGTGATTCTAAACTCCTGATTCAAATGTTGCATTCTGATCCTAAAATTCTTCAATGTCCCCAGCTAGCCTCTACAGAGTCGATCAAATCACTATATGTACATAAACGACGTATTTCCAAATACCTAATCATCACAAGAGCTTTATTTTACCTTACTCTAATCAATGTTGAAGGGAGTTTTTACATTTTGGTTGGTCATAAGGAAATTCACCCTTGCACCTGGTTGTATTGTTGTTGGCATAGACACATCTGCAATACGAGCAACGAAAACAGCGAACAATGAATGTCAAGCAGAGAGGGAGATGAGCTTAACACCTAAGAGAAGTATCATATAGTAATTACCATGATTGAGAATCATTTGTTCAATTAAATTTGATCTAATGTCCCAAAACAACTTCCCCCGGGTATCAAAAGTGCATATCAAAGTACGAATTGCTAGGATATGAAGTCATTTAAGGGTCAATTTATAATTTCGAGAAAATACCTAGGAGCTTACTTAATTTCTTACAATTTTATTTTTTTGAAAATCGATTTCCAATTGGTAACAAGACAATGGATTGCATCTTGAAAGTTGATCGAACATTGAAGGGTATATTAAGTATGAAGAATCTAGCAGTAGATTCCGAATCTTCTAGTTAGATTAGGATAAGCATTAATGCACCGTGTTACATGACGTGTTTTAAATATTTGAGTATGATTTTATGAAAATAAAAAAATTGAATATGATAAAATAATTCAATTAACAGAATCTTAACACGCCTCTAAAAAAAACTCTTTAACACGAAATCATATTTATAAACCAAATTATTATTGTCTTTTACTTTCTAACGATGTATTTAGACTGTGAGTATTAGAAATGCATGGTGGACCCAATTTGTAATCCTTTGAGCAGTTGGTAGCGCTTGAATGTCTGATTCAGACTTGCAATGTATTAGTAAATTATTTCTTCCGACCACACCACTTTACTGGAACCCGAAGCTCAACACATGATATTTAGTAATATAATATGTTCACGCCGCTATCAGCCACAAACTCCCAGAGCACTTTCCCCTCTTCCAGTCACAGACGAAAACCCTTTCACGGCAACTTCATCATGCCGGAGAAATTGTCTGAGAACAATCCCTCCCATGAATCACCATTCCCTTTTCCAGTGAGTTAACTAGTGAGTTTCTGCAAGCCAATTATGCTTCAAACTTCAAAATAACCTGGATTGAATTGAAGCTCAAATCCGGCATTGCAGCCAACTTCAGCTGAAGAGATGGTAATATCCTCCGCGGAACAACTTTGTCGTCGATTCACTCTAGCCGAGATCCAGTCAGCCACCGGAGATTTCAGTAAGGAGCGTCTTATCGGAGAAGGTGGCTTTGGTGAAGTTTACAAAGGCGCCATCGATGATGGGTCAAAGATGGTGGCGGTGAAGCGGCTAAAGCGGCTCTCCGAACAAGTGCAGCCGGAGATTAGTGAAAAGCTACTTAAGCAGGGGTTCCTGAGGGAGATTGAAACACTAAGTAAGCTCCGGAATCGTTATGTTGTCTCTTTGATTGGATTTTGCAGTGAGCAGGGCGAGATGATTCTTGTTTATGAGTACATAGCGAATGGAACGCTGGCCGATCACCTCCACAAACCGTCGAGAAACGGCCGCTCCTCGCTCACGTGGACTGAACGTCTCGATATCTGCATTGGAGCTTGTCGAGGTCTCGATTATCTTCACAATTCCTGCCCCGACGGCTCAATTATACACCGCGATGTGAAGACCTCAAATATCCTTCTAGATGAAAATTTGGTACCTAAGGTTTCGGATTTTGGGTCCGCCAAACAATTAAATGCGGATAACTCAGAGAGCTTTGTTAGCACGAGTGTCATGTTCTCGCGTGGGTATCTTGATCCATGTTTTCTGGCAACTGGTGAGCTTACTATGGCTAGTGACATATATGCTTTTGGGGTGGTATTGTTGGAGGTATTGAGTGAGAGACGAGCACATGATGATCGCCTTCCTAGGAAAGAATGTCTCCTCTCCGATTGGGCTAACGAAAAAATTCGGAAGAGAAAAGCTCACGAGATTGTAGCTTTGAATTTGAGAGGAGAAATCTCGAAAGATTGCCGCAATAGTTTTTTAGGGATCGCCATGAGATGCTTGCATCCAGAACCAGAGGGACGGCCGACAATTACTGAAGTTTTGGGCCAGCTTGAGTCAGCTCTTAGGTTACAGCAGCAGAGGAAAATGCCAACACATAGATTTTGGCAATTCAATGCATCTCCAAAAAGAGTTATACCATCAGGTAAAAGTGAATTCTTTCCATTTATTATACATACATAGCAACGGAAACATTTAATGTTGTAGTTTATGATCGTATCACAGAATTACCACATGATGATGAAGTAGATGCATTAGAGCATGAGCATGCTCTCAATATTCTCCCGGTTGCTACCCCTCACATTCCAGTTGATGGATCAGAGGACACACAGAATGCTGATATCCCTGCCATTCCGCTGACTGAATTGCAGGACATAACTGATGATTTTAGTTCCGAGTACTTGATTGCTAACGGATCCAGTGGTGGCAGTTTATACCGTGGCGTCCTGAAAACCGGACAGGTTGCTGCAATTAAAAAGCTCAACAAGATGTTGTCAGACCAAGAATTTCTAGCACAGGTTTGGTTGCCAAAAAGACATTATATCTGCTGATGTCTCTGCGGAGTGAAGAACTTTGGGAATAGCTAAGTTGCTTTTTTATATGTTATGTTAGGTATCAGTAATATCTGGCCTGCAGCATGAAAACGTGGTCCAGCCCCTAGGTTACTGTATGAATGGTGATCTGCAGGTCTTAGCATTCGAGTTTGCTTCACGTGGATCCCTACATGATATTCTTCACGGTTCGCTCCTTTTTCTTGATTATATACTCCAACACATATGCTGGAATACTTATACATGTTTTTTTGTGCAACAGGTAGACTAGGCCCCAAAGGCGTAGAAATGGAGCCAGGTCCAGCTCTGTCATGGGTACAAAGAATCAACATTGCAGTTGGGGCTGCAAAAGGATTGGACTACATCCATGAGAATGCACTAATTCATCGTAGCATCAAATCTAGCAATATTTTACTTTTTGAAGGTGAAAATGCTAAGATAAGTGATGTTAGTCTGTCAACTGCATACCCTTGTAAGGCGGATCGTGGTTATGAACCTTATCCTTTTCCGCTTCCCTCGGGTTGTTGTTATCACCCCCCAGAGTATGTTCTGTTCTTGAGTGTTCTCTACAGATGAAGAGAAATATTAGTCTGAATTTGTACTAACTGCTCTTATTTCTGTTGCTAGATGTGTATTGACTAATCAAACTCAGAAAGGTGATGTTTACAGCTTTGCTGTGGTTCTCCTTGAACTCTTGACAGGTCAGAAACCTTTTGACTCCACACGGCCACCGGGACAGCAGTTCCTTGCAATATGGGTATGCATTTTTTCTCAATGTTCGGGATATTAATTTTCTGCAGCTCTGCTTGAGTTTATAATAGGGTGTTCACACATGGTTGTTTCAGTTTATATTGTATATGCTGTAATTGAAAAAATTCTATAACACCAGGCAACACCAATGCTCAGCAAAGACGGGATAGAGGAGATCGTGGATGCTAGACTTGCAAAAAACTACCCTTCTAGTGCAGTTGCAAAGGTAAACTCAGTTTTTTCGCTGATTAGTCTCTTTCTAAAACTGAAATTGTGTTTGTTCTATATACATTAACTTTGTTTTCCTAGACGATTGAATAGTCATGAATATGATGATTTGCTTAAAACAGATGGCTGAAGTTGCTGCATTGTGTCTTGCAAAGGAAGCTGATTCTCGACCAGACATGAGCACTGTTTTAAGATATCTCAAGAAAGCTTCATGGGAAACACGAACTTATCTCCAAAAACATCAGCAGCAATCTCAGAGAGTTAAGTCCGCATTATCTCCTAAGGTTGCAGCAGGGCCTTCAAATTCTTCTAGATAACTGAACTGGAGATAAAGGACTACAGGTATGGCTTTGATTAAGATTTCTAGAACATAATAATTGGTTTCCATTTATTAGTTGCATTTCTCATCTGGATTAAGTGTTATTTTATTAGACCTTAGTGATAAATTGGATCCTGAGCTTCCAATTTTGGTGGTACATTTGGATTAATCTCTACAATCATAGTAAATCAAGGAGTAGAAAGATTAACAATTTGATGGTTTCTGTTTTTTCCTTTTTGCCGCTTCATCTCTCATTTACTTTATGCCGATGATGTTTTGCTTTTTGGTTGCGCTTCTACTCAGAACTGCCATTCAATGATGAAGATTTTGCAAAGGTATGGCGAGGCATCTGGTCATGTTTACAATCCTGATAAATCCACGGTTTTTTTTGGTTGTGGATTACTTCGGATTGTAAGCGCTCTCTTCTTTGTATCTTTGGCTTTTGCTGCAGTCAGCCTGCATTCATTTTCCTTGAAGTTCCTACTCTATCAGGCAGGGTTATGGGCATAAGGGATGGAATTCTGTCCAACTTTCATGGTTGGAAAGGAGCTCACCCCTCAATTGTTGGCTGGGTTTGTCTTGTGCATTTGATGATCTATATGTGGCGCTTCATTCTGTGTCCCTCTACTGGGCCTAAATCATTAATTAAAAGAGATGGATTGAGCTTGCTGCAATTTCATTTGGACGGGGAAGGTTGCCCAAAAGCAGTATGCTTCTGTTCATTAGGATCAGACCCGTGCTTCTAAGGAGGACAGGCAGATGCTTCGCATTGGTTGGCGTATCTTAACCCAAGACAGCTCAACTAATCGGGTTCTTGTCTTATGAGGTTTCATTATCTCACCATGGACTGTAGGCCTATTCGTCGGGCTTCGTCGACTGTGTCGTTGGGCGTGGCTTCTTCTGTGCAGTCTCTGTCTGAGTATATGTTTTGCGTCATTGGTGATGGCCGTTCAATGAGCTTTTGGCGGGACAATTGGTTAGTTACGTTACATGCGTACTGATAAGTTTGAGAGGCCTTTACTTCTTCATGCTCATTTGTGTGAATCCATTTCGGACTATTATTATGATGAGAAATGGCATTTTACTGATGATTTTCTGGAGGCTTATCCGGATGTCGGTTTGGATATACTTGATATCCCAATAGCTCACAGCAGTGATTCAAGGGCTTGGATTAGATTGAGTTTAGGGGATGTTCTTCCTCAACTGGCTTATCATGAGGTTTTGGAGCATTTTCTTTCAAGTTCGTCATTGTATTACTCGTTGGGGCCTCAATTTAGAATGTCTTCCAGCTGAGATGATGTCTCTTGGCAGGGTTTGTTATAAAGAGGCGGAGTCTGTGGACCATCTCTTTTGGCATTGTGATATCATTTTTTGTTGGTTTGGTTTGGATGGGACATGATTTTCAGGCAGCAGCTGCAAAGTCTTTGGCTTCTTGTAGTGGTTTGCGCATAAGAAGATTCGTTTTAACGATGTTAAGCTGTCAGTCAGTGAGGGGGTTGACCATATTAAGGAAGCTGTAGGGTGAACTCGGTGCATGGCGGAGGGATGCGGCTTTGTAGGGTGTTGGGCTGCTTTCATTGGGCTTTGCATTTGAAGCTGAATTCTTTGAAATTAGGGTGATTCTATTCACAGCCCCATTTTACTCTTTATAGCCCATTATTATTTAATAAAATATTAAAATTATTAATATATGTACTATTTTATCCTTATAGCCTCCAATTTAATTTACACGGATGAAGCACTAAATCTGAAGAGAGAACTGAGCGTATCCTCTGTGACGGCGGGGAGCCTGTGCTACGGCGCTACCACCATGACCAGCAGGCAGAGGCAGCAAGTGTGGTGGTGGGCTAGGTCCTGGAGCCGACGCGATAACCGCCGTTGTGGAAGAAGTAGAGAACGGGGAGGGCGGCAGCGCGCGGGGGTGGAACGTGGTTTGTAGATGCGGAGGTGGAGGTTGCGTTGGTTGTAGTATAAGCAGTCTTTCCAGACGGCGGTGCCGTCATCTTCCACTTTGGTGGGGAATTGAATGTTGTTGCAGGAAATGGAGCCGTCATTTGCAAAATTCCTTCACAATAATTTGATAATGAGGAACTGGCCTTCAACTGTTTGCCCAAATGGAAACCTTCAAGATTGTTATTTTAGAATGAATTGAATTAATTTGGAATTGAATCCCTATTGTGAACCTTCAAGATTGCTATTTTAACCTTCTGAAGAAGAGATGATGTCTTATCTTTTCCAAAATGTCTTCTATCCTTTCATTCGCATCATATAAAGAGTATTCGTAATTGAAGTCTTGAAGCCTTAAGAATTTGTAATTCAAGGCTTAGAAGAAATTATAATTAAATCTCACGTATTCTCTTAAATTCTCGAGGCTACGGATAAAGGTATACAACATGTAAATTAAATTGGGGGTTATAGGGGGTAAAATAGTATCTATACTAATAGAAAAAGAGGCTAATCATTCTATGGGATAATTTGGGGATTGCCTATTTTACCCTTATTATTTATTTTGTATTATATATTTATAAAATAAATCTATTTGATATATATTTATTTGTCACCCAAATCTATAAATAATATTTTATATTGTAGAACCAAATATATACATAAAACTGTTGTCAAATTAATTAGATCAAAAATTTCTTCTCTACTTAGGTCCAATATTGTTGTTTCCCTCATCTAATCTAATTATAATTTCTAAATAAATCCCTAATATAATTGGTATTTATACATCACAATTCGTTTTTCCCTAAAAAGAAGTTCATCAATTAAAGCAACGATCAAGGGGATTCCAAAATCTTATCGCATTAGAATTCTATTTAATTTATTACATATTTTATTTTAAGGTTATTTTACAGTATTATATATTTATAAAAATATATTATTAATTAGATATTACACTAAATCTATGTGATATATATCTAGCTATTGATAAGGCTTATAAATAAATATATTCATCCAATAAATTATCTAATGAAAGTAATAAATTAATAGATTTTCTAAAATAATAGATTATTAAATAAAATAACATTAATTACACGTACAACGTACGTTCTTTCTGCTAGTATATATAAATGATTTTAATATTTTATTAAATAAATGGCTATAAAGAGTAAAATGGAAGCTATGAATAGAATGACCCTTGAAATTATTGATGAGAAAGGGTGTTTGAGTCAGATTCTATTTACGTTGTGAGCTTGGTTAGCTCTAGATCCTCCAAGGTTCCGTGGAGATTCAGATTCGGGGGTAGTCGTGTTTCTTCAAGCTATGGAAGTCCTATTTTTTGGGCTTTACTACCATGTTTTGGGTCGCGTATGTGGCTATCGATGACCCATTTCTTCGGGCCGCACGGGAAAATATTGGATGGATTGTACGATTATTATTAGGGTGATTCTATTCATAACCCCCATTTTACTTTCTATAGCCATTTATTTAATAAAATATTAAATTTATTAATACATGTACTATTTTATCCCTAAAGCCCCAATTTAATTTACATATCTTCATCCCGTTAAAATATCATCTTTTCTCGTACCACAGTCAAATCTTAAGTATCATATATTGACCCATCCATTTAGATGCAATTATATGAACATTAAAATTAATATCAATTTTTTTTCACTCGTCATGAGTTTACAACCAAGTCTTTCATTGTCTCTGTCTAGTAAATGTAAAAAAATAGTCTCATGTGAATGTGAATTATTTTGATTGTGAATTTTTTGTCTATATGTGCAATATGAAATTTGTTGTCATGATTATCTTGAATATATTTAATAAAGTCACAAGATAATGAACCAATATTAGTCTATCTTAAAAAGTTATGTAAACAATAAGCGTAGTAATTTAAAAATCTTACTGTATAAATTAAATTGATTACCAACTATTCATCTTCGCCTCATTTGGAAAAGCATTTTTTTTTTTTGGAAACAGGAAAAACATTTTTTTTTATTTTGATGAAGGAAAAGCAACTTTATAAACAAGACTCTTTTGTAGTTTGTTGCTGACTATAGTCATGTTGAATTTTCAGAGAAATCAGGCTCGTCTACTAGATGTAATGATAGACCAGAAACTGAGATGTGTGTCAACTCCCCATTTTCTGTCACGGCATTTTGGTCTCGCTCCCATCACCAATGTCCACATAACTTGAGCCGTAAAGATGACATCATCCACGCTTTGTCGTCAATTTTCACTGGCCGAAATCCAGTCAGCCACAAGAGGTTTCAGTGACGCATATATTATTGGAAATGGTGGATTCGGTAAAGTCTACAAAGGCCTCATCGATACTGAGTCTGTTACCGTGGGCGTGGCCATCAAGCGGCTCGCATCAAATTCCAACCAAGGGGAGACTGAGTTTGCTGCGGAGATTGAAACACTCACCAAGTTCCGACATCGTAATCTAGTGTCTCTGATTGGCTACTGCAGTGAGCAAGGAGAGATGATTCTTGTTTATGACTACATGCCTAATGGAACCCTAGCAGATCACCTTCACAAACTATCGAGGAGTAGCGACCACACCTCAACAACTCTCTCATGGATTCAACGACTTAAGATATGTATTGGAGCTGGCCGAGGTCTGGACTATCTTCATTCCGGTTGCTCCATCATACATCGCGATGTCAAGCCTGCAAATATCCTTTTGGATGAGAATTTCACAGCTAAGGTTTCAGATTTTGGGTTGGCCAAACATTTAGGCCAAGATTTCTTACAAAGTCATGTCCTCACAAACGTTAAGGGTTCATTTGGGTATTTTGACCCAAGCTATTTTACCAGCGGCAGACTTACTAAGGCCAGTGACACTTATGCTTTTGGGGTAATTTTATTGGAGGTGTTGAGTGGGAGACCAGCGGTTGAGCAAAGGCTTGGTGAGGATGAGTTGTGTATGAGAATGTGGGCTCTGGATAAAATTCAAAATGGAAAAGCTGAGCAGATTGTAGCTTCGAATTTGAAGGGAGATATCTCAGAAGATTGCCTCAAGACATTTGTTGGGGTTGCTAAAAGATGTTTGCATCGTCAACCAAAGAAACGACTCACAATGACCGGAGCTGTAGCCCAGCTTGAGTTAGCCCTTGAACAACAGGAGAGGAAAGGGATGACAACACATAAATCACAACTTTGGCCATTTTGGAATAGAGTTATACCATCTGGTAATAGTGATTTCTTTCTATATATAGATAAATTACAAATATTTATTAAATGTTCAAGTTTTGATGATTGGTGTTGAGATTTGTTTATGTCGGGTATGGTGACACAGCATCAACACAAAAGGATGAGATCAATGAGGTTGAAGATGAGATGCAGCCAATTGCTCCCCCTTCCTTACGAGTGAATCATACTGTTAATATGGTGCCAATTTATGTCCCTTCCATTCCATTAGCTGAAATAATGGACATGACAGATGATTTTAGCCGGAATTCTTTCATTTCTAATGGATACCGAGGAAGAGGAAGTGTATTCCATGGGGTCCTGAAAAGTGGACAGGATGCAGCAATTAAAAGGTTCTATCTGTTGCGAGAACATGAATTAATAGCACAGGTTTGGCAATAGACATATATTGGCCGATATGAATGCAAAGTTTATAAATTTGGAATGACTAATGTAGCTTGAAAACATGGTTTTGTAGATCTCAACAGTATCTAGGCTGAAGCATGAGAACGTGGTGAAACTAGTTGGTTACTGTTTGGATACTGGTCTGAAGGTGTTGGTGTATGAGTTTGCTCCACGAGGCTCCCTGCATGAAATTCTTCATGGTTGGCTGATGTCTTTTAGATTATTTTGTTGTGAAAAATATCATGTTTGAAGAGGAATCCTTTTTTGCATCTTTCTCCCTAAATATGCAATCTTCATGTATTTGAGTACTTATATACACGTATGCCTACTTTGAACTAGGACGACGACAAGGCATGAAAGGCTTAGAGTTGGAGTCATGTCCGGCTTTATCATGGTCCCAACGAATCAAAATCGCGGTTGGAGTTGCAAGGGGATTATCCTACATTCATGAGAATGCACTGATTCATCATAAGATCAGATCCAACAAGGTTTTACTTTTTGCTGATGAAACTGCTAAGATAACTGATCTTTATCTATCAACTCAATGCTCCTATTGCCGCACCGTGCCATTTATGGAAGATCGTCATCCTAGTGTCCTCTCTATTGGTTATGAGCACCCAGAGTACGTATATTTATGAGTTTTTTAGTGATGATGAGAAGTAGTGGTTTGAATTTATGCTAATTTATTGCTGTTATTTGGGGTTGTAGACAGAGTAAACACACTCAGAAAAGTGATGTTTACTGCTTTGGTGTGATTCTGCTTGAGCTCTTGACAGGTTGTAAACCAGTTGATGTTGATCACACACAACGAGCAAGGCGGAGGCACATTGTGCCTTGGGTATGGAGCTTCTTTCTCTATTTCTTTTTGTGTTTCTGTATCATAACTTTCAAAATGATATGACGCCAGGCAAAACCACAGCTCTTTCCAGAAAAGATACACAATATTGTCGATGCTAGACTCAAATCAGACTACCCACCCAATGCAGTTGAAAGGGTAAAGCATTTGTTTGGCTGATTAATCTCTTGCATTTCATTACATGATTATGATTATTTGTTTTAAACAGATGGCTGCAGTTGCTGCATTGTGCCTTCAAGATGAAGCTGATTTTCGTCCAGACATGAGTATTGTTGTACGAACTCTCCAATCCATCTCCATGGAACCAAACCACAATTAATATTTTGAGGGAACGCTTATTTTGCATAATTGACTATTTTTATCTTTGAAAGTAAGATTTCTTCAATCCCACTTTTTGAATGGAATATAAATGAAGGGCCTTGGGTTGGGAATATCCAAAATTTCAATTAATCTAAGAAAATTGCTTATTTGATTTTCTTTCCTCAATTATAGTTATTCCGTTTTTCCAAATTTTCCCTATATTAAATAATATTTTGAGGCATCGGAAATCACATTATCACTCAAACTACAAAATTATTTCAAACGAAAATATAACAGGCATATTTGTAAAAAGATTTTGATGTACAACTTTCTTAGGTCACAGTAATCTTTGCTCCAAAATTCATAGAGTAAAATACACTGTTTGGACCTTATTTCTCAACGTGATGAGTTAGTAAAAAGGGTGTGCAATGTACTACATTACATGTTATTTGATTATTTTGATTTCATGATTGATGATTTGATCATTTGCTGCATTGTGTCTTCAAGATGAAGCTGAATATCGTTCGGACGTGTATTATTTGAGCAGCTCTCGAGTCCAACCTCCGGAAACCACAATGCTCTCAGAGTTGAGAATGTTGGTGTGCATGGAATGGAAGCAGGGGATAATTTCATAAATCATTATATAATAAACTCTATCTTAATTAGAAAGGCAAAAATCTATTCTATATATATATATATTAAATTAAAATAAACTCTATCTTACGTGTCATCGTATAATCACTTCATTCTAATTTTCCTCAATTTTCATTCATTCTTATTATTTTTTTATAATTTTAATCAATTTTTATATTTAAAAACCATTAAATATCTAAAAAACTCATTAAATATTTATAAATTATTCTATTTCAATTTTCCTCAATTCTCATTCATACTTGTGTATATATTTATAAATCTGTGATCAATCTCTACATCTAAACTTAACTTGGGGAACATGTAATTAAAGGCAAACGAATTTTAGAAAAAAATGTAGGCAACAAGTTTCTTATAACTAGAATGATGATAAGTCCATCTGATTTCACAAAAAATTCTGTCAGCTAGGTTCCAGAGAAGACAATTCCCTGTGAATTTTTGTTTTATTATGATCATAAGCAAGAGTTAGAGACAATCTCTTTCAAGCGTATGGTTATACATACTAAAACCTGTTTTCAGTCATGAACAACTGTACGTGGAAATCTCAAGAGTAACTAGACAATTAAAATAGGTCTAAAAATTTTAGTATCAAATGAGAATGGTCATACGCATGACACAACAACTAACGCGTGTATGATAAAATTTCCAATAAATTAAAAGGTAATTGTAAATTTAAGAATGTATTCAAATTTTGAAAGCTGAAGTCATAATTGATGTATTATTTAATTCATTTTGTTTTAATATTTTTCAGTAACTGATTGCAGCCACATACATCTAATTTAATAAAATTTAAATAAATGTAGCAGATTAACAGTTTATCTCTTAATATTTTGTAGGTCAATAATAAGATATCTAATTTAAGTCAACTTTAAATAAATACCATATAGTATTTTTTATTTTAAAATAATTTATTCAATATTTTATTTTAATAAAATAAAACATCACAAAATTATGTAATAGTAATAGATTTTCGTCGAATTTCGACGGGCCACTCGCTAGTGAGAATTAATTAGAAAAGATTAAAAAAAAGGTATAATTTGGAATGAATAATGTAGGTTTAAGACATGGTTTTGTAGGTTTCAACAGTATATAGGCTTAAGCACGACAATATGGTGAAACTAGATGGTTATTGTTTGGATGGTGATCTGAAGATGTTGGGGTATGAGTTTGCTCCACGAGGCTCCCTACAT
This sequence comes from Salvia miltiorrhiza, assembly GCF_028751815.1. Classification (NCBI taxonomy): domain Eukaryota; kingdom Viridiplantae; phylum Streptophyta; class Magnoliopsida; order Lamiales; family Lamiaceae; genus Salvia; species Salvia miltiorrhiza. The sequence goes on from NC_080390.1 coordinate 29,192,424, forward strand.
GACATTCTTCACGGTTGGATCACAATAGTTGATTTCTTTAAGATTATTAAGTGCCGCCCTCCCGTGAAGCATAAGCAAGTTCTTTTGGGCACGAGTTTTAAGAAATTTGTATTTTATGTGTTAAATATAGTAGGTGAAAAAGTAAAAATGTGAATGAAGGAAAAAACTTTTGCTATATAAAGAAAGTGCCCAAGCTTCATGGGATAACCCGAAAATGAAAACTGCTCAAACTTCGCGGGAAGGAGAAAATATTCAACATAACAAGTTTGAAGAGGAATCCTTTTCAGCATCAGGTTCCTTAATATGCAATATGCAATCATTTTAGCTTCTTCATGAACTAGGACGACAAGGCATGTTGGAGCCATGCCGGCTTTATCATGGTTCCAAAGAATGGAAATCGCTGTTGGGGTTGCAAGGGGATTATCCTACATTCATGACAATGCATTGATTCATCATAAGCAATGTTCTACTTTTTGATGATGAAACTGTTAAGATATCTCTGATCTTTATCTATCAACTCAATGCTCCTAGTGCCACGCTGTATCATCATTTATGGAAGATCGTCATTCATGACAATGCATTGCTCGGTTCAAACAATATGCGCAATATCATCGATGCTACTTGCGCACGGCAGTTGAAAAGATATATAATTTGTTTGGCTGATTAGTCTCTTGCATTTGATTTCATGATTGTGATGATCTATTCGAAACAGATGGCTGCTGTTGCTAAAATGTGGCTTGAATACGAAGCTGATTCTTGTCCAGACATGAATATTATTGTACGAGATCTCCAGAGCATCCTCCCCAAACCAAACCACAATACTGTTTGAGATTTGTGGTCTTTGTATGCATGAAAGCAGGAGAGCTGAAGGAAGACGTCAGCGGAAATCAAATAAATTTCACTTATTTAAATGGCCTTCTTCAGTAGCAATTCAAATTGTGCACATGAAACATATGCTGTAAGCCTGTCATCGAAAAGCAGAAGATTTATATAAAGCAAGCAATGCCAGAGCTCAGAGATGAAGGAGTACAGCAGTGTGTCGATCCTCCAAATGCAAATAAGATGGTCTTTTAGAGAGCCAAAATGGCAACGAATCCCGTGGCATGGGGATGCTACTGCTCTGCACAATTTCCATGTCCTCATTTCCTGAATGTCCCAGCTTTTGCTCTCTAAAGATTCATTTTACATAGGCACAATATCACTCAAACATTAACAATATAAATCCAATCTATTCCAATAGAGTCTGGAGAGATTGTACTACTCCGCTCATGCTAGGCCGATCATCAGCTTCATATGCCAAACACGACGCTGCAACTTCAGCCATCTATGAACATATTCCATGCAAATGAAGAAAATTATCATAATCAAGAAGCAAAAAAAATATCATACTTTACAATACCATAACAAATGATTTTGGTACCTTTGCAGCTGCCGTGGGAAAGTTGTTTCCCTTGAGCGTAGCAACAACATGATCCTTGTGCTTTGCCTGTGCTATATAAGTTAGCTAATTCTTCCATCTTTTTGCATATAAACAAACATATGGAAACAACTGTGTTCGTACTTCATACCCATGCCATAAGCCACTGCATATCCCATGGTTTACGGCCGGTTAGCAGCTCAAGGATCACTACGCCAAAGCTGTAAACATCAGTTTTGCTACTGAACTGCCCATTCAACACACATCTACGTACCACCCAAGATTGGAACACTATGGCGCTTAGTTTGGATTCGGACTCAAAACTCATATAGAGGAAATATGTATTGAGGTAAGAACATACTCTGGTGAGTGGTAAGCTCGGCTTAGGAAAACAGAAAAAGGTAGAGCCTCGTGATAATAATAGTAATATTCCTCATTAGGGCGTTGAATAGATAGATCAAAACAGGCTATTTTAGCAACATTGTCATCAAAAAGTAAGATATTGCAGGATTGAATGTTGCAATGAATCTGCCCTCTCCGGTGAATAAATTCTAATCCTTTTGCAGCTCCTATAGCGATTTTAACTCTTCGCGCCCATGACAGAGTCTGGCCACCTGAAGAAGAAGCTAAACATATGTTTGAAATTAACATAGAATCCCTCTTCCACAATCAAGAAAAAAGTATGAATGGTGGCTTACAATGAAGAATGTCGTATAGAGACCCCAGGGGAGAAAACTCGAAAGCCAAGAATCGAAGATCATCGTGCACACAGTAACCAAGTAGCTCAACCACGTTTTCATGCTTCAGGTCAGATACTATTGAAACCTAAGAAACAACTACTCACTAAAGCAAAAGCAGATACTTTGTTTTCAATGTTGTCATAAAATAAAAATAAAAAAAGTTACCTGCTGAAGAAATTCTTGGTGTGGCTGGTAATTGTAGAGCTTTTCTATTGCTGCAGCTTTTCCATTTCTCAGGATAGCATGATAAACACTTTTGTCACCAATTGCATCTTTGATCAAACGCCTTGAACTAAAATTATTAGTAATAATCTTCAGAACATCTACTGGTATTGCAGGAACAGAAATTGGCTGCATTTTAAAACCTTCTGTTGATCCTGCGGCAGGCACAAGATAATCGCATATAAAATCATCGTAGATCAAGAAAATTTCTTCATGCATAACTAAAATTACAATCACTTTATTTTTTACCAGATTGTTTAACTATGCTGAAAATCGCATTCAACAGCCAGAATTGTGATGATGCTGGCTCTGTTCTCCCCTGATGTTCAAGTGCAAGCTCCAGCTGCACTACTGTTTGAGTCATTGTTGGTCGTTTCATTGGGTTATGATGCAGGCATCTCTCAACAAGCTGGATGAACGTCTTGAGGCAATCCTGTGATATCTCCGACCTCAGATTTGAAGCCACAATCTGCTCTGCTTTTCCCTTACTAATCTTTTCATGAGCCCACATGGTTAAGCACAACTCATCCTCAGCAAGGCTATGATCCACTGCCGCCCTCCCACTCAATACTTCCAACAACACCACACCAAAAGCATACACATCGCTTTTCCTCGTTAATCTACCAGTTGTGAAGTAACTAGGGTCGAAATATCCAAACGAGCCCTTAACACTTGCGCTGACATGGCTGCTTGCCCCTGGCCCTAATTGTTTGGCCAGACCGAAATCGGAAACCCTAGCGACGAAATCTTCATCCAGAAGAATATTCGTGGACTTGACATCACGATGCACGATTGAGCTACCATTGTGAAGATAATCTAAACCTCGAGCAGCTCCGATGCATATATAAAGACGCTGCTCCCACGTGAGGGACGAGCGGTAGTCGGCCAACGTTCCGTTGGCCATGTAGTCGTAGAGGAGAAGCATCTCGCCCTGCTCACTGCAGTAGCCGATTAGAGAGACTAGATTGCGATGTCGGAGCTTTGTGAGGGTTTCAATCTCCGTCAAAAACTCTCGCTCGCCTTGGTTAGACTTTGCTGCTAGCCGCTTTATGGCCACGGCCACTCGCCCATCGAGAAGGCCTTTGTACACGCTGCCAAATCCACCCCTTCCGATGAGATGCGCGTCGTTGAAATCTCCTGTGGCTGACCGGATCTCAGCCAGTGAGAATTGCCGCCCAAATTGTTCGTAAGTTTTTGTTGATGTCATGTTTTTCAGTTGCTCCGCTAACCTTCGCCGCGCCACCGTATTTTTGTGAAAGTTTGGTGCAAATTTGGAAGGCAAGGAATTCAGAGTTGATAGCGAGATGTTGGTGAGGAGGCAATAACTGATCCATGCTTGCTGCGAAATTTGATGGAAACTCCATAAGATTTACCAAAATAATCATATATAACTGACTTTCTACGTAACACACGTGAAAAAATCATTTTCATGAGCAATATCGCATGCGCAACCCTTGCATTTGTACATTAAACTTCACCGTATTCAATGTTTGAGGGTGTACCTTCTTAAATATGGTAATCGAGAGAAGCTAGGTTGAGAAAGAACAACATGATAGAAAATGTAGAGAGAATTGATAATGTCTCTGATATATTTCTTTAGATTACAATGCACCCTTTTATAGTGTAAGGGTGAATCAAATGTCAAACTACAATCTCTTAAAATCAAATACAATCTCTTAAAATCAAAAGCTAAAGATTTTATCGTTGAATTATTATTCATGATCTTTGAATAATAATCTTTGACTTATGCAGATGGTTATTTTCAACACTCCCCCTCAAGTTGAGTAATGGCATTTCCGATACTTAACTTGTCCAGAACTTCTCTGAAGACTTTTGTGTTTACAGCCTTAGTCAATATGTCAGCCAACTGTTCATCCGATCGTATGAAAGGAAGTTCAATGATCCCACTATCGAGCTTCTCTTTGATGAAATGCCGATCGATCTCCACGTGTTTGGTTTTGTCGTGTTGTACGGGATTTTCAGATATACTAATCGCAGCTTTATTGTCATAGAAGAGCCGACTTCCCCTTCTTGGAGGAAAGCCAATCTCTGTGAGCAATCTCCGAAGCCACAAGATTTCAGTTATCCCACTTTTTACTCCTCTGAATTCTGCCTCTGCACTTGATAGGGCCACTACTTTCTGTTTTTTGCTTCTCCATGTGACCAAGTTTCCTCCAACGAAGGTAAAATATCCGGCGGTAGATTTCCTATCATTTGGGTTACTGGCCCAATCTGCGTCTGTAAACCCGTCAACTTCCAAATCTTCCTTTTTTTCAAGCAAAATCCCATAATCAGTGGTTCCTTTCAGATACCGGACAATTCTCAAAGCTGTCTCCATATGCTCCTTCTGGGGTTTGTGCATAAACTGACTTACTATTCCAACTGCATATGTGATGTCGGGCCGTGTATGGGAGAGATAGATGAGTTTCCCAACAAGGCGCTGGTATTTTCCTTGATCTGTTAAGTCAGCTCCCTCAACAATTGTTAATCCATGATTTATCACAATCGGTGTTTCTGCAGGTTTACACTCGAGTAGCCCAGTTTCTGCAAGTAAGTCAAGGACATACTTTCTTTGTCTCAGGAAGATTCCCTTTTTCGACCTTAAAATCTCAATTCCAAGGAAGTACTTCAGAGATCCAAGGTCTTTCATTTCAAATTCCAGGAACAAGTTTTTCTTCAGGTTTACTATCTCTTCAACATCGTCTCCTGTGATAATCATGTCATCAACATAAATGATTAAACATGTTACCTTTCCTTCTCTTCGTTTCACGAATAATGTATGATCAGAGTTACTCTGTTTATAGCCATTTTTTGCCATAGCTAAACAGAATCTCCCGAACCATACTCTGGGCGATTGCTTCAATCCATAGAGTGTCTTCTTTAGCCTGCACACTTGACCTGCCTCGAACTCTTCGGAATAACCTGGAGGAACTTCCATATATATCTCTGCATTGTCATCCAATTCTCCATGTAGGAAGGCATTAGTTACATCCAACTGATGCAAAGGCCAATCCTTGCATGCTGCTACTGAGAGAAGTGTTCTTACTGTGTTCATCTTGGCCACTGGTGAGAATGTTTCTTCATAGTCTATCCCGTAGGTCTGAGTGTATCCTTTTGCAACCAACCTAGCTTTGTACCTCTCGATTGAACCATCTGCTCGCCTTTTGATTGAAAAAACCCATCTGCATCCCACTGGCCTCTTTCCTTCTGGCAGCACACATCTTTCCCATGTCCCATTCTTAATTAGTGCATCCATTTCCTTCTTCATGGCCAATGTTTATGTCTCCTTGCCTCTTCTACTGTCTGGGGTACATCCTCCTCTTCATAAAGAGCTGCTTCAAAGGCCCGTGCCATCTCTGTGAGTTGTCCTTGGGCAAGGTTGGCAATCGAGTACCTAGTCTTCCGTCCCTGCCAGTCTGGAGAGTATCGCTTTGGTGGTTTTCCCCTTGTACTTCGGGGAGGCAATGTGTACTGATCTGTGGCACCTGCCAACTCAGTACGTTCATCATCTTCATCCGTATCCCTTCCAGTTTCTGTGTCAGTGTCTTCATACCTCTGTTCCTCAATGTTAGTATTAACTTGAGAACTATTGAGATTACTTACCTCAGGATTTGAAGATGGGGTTGATAGTGGGATCGACTCGCTGGACATCTCGAACTGAACCTGTGTTGTAGATGTCTCGGCGGGTGTGCTAACCTTCTCTGTTGGACCAACGTCTGGCACAGAACTTGGCAATGACACTGAGCTAGTTTGAGACGGATGAGAAGGTAGGGAAGGAAGGGTTGTTTGGACAGTGGATGGCGTATGGAGCCAACTTAGGGAGTCGACAATCTCATTTTTCTCCCCCTGACTCCCATGTTGGCGGAAAAAATATTCTGTTTCAACGAAGTCACAGTTTAAGGTAGTGTATAGGTGATTAGCTACAGGATCATAACATCTATACCCCTTCTGATTTTTGCCATACCCCAGGAAAACACACTTAATAGCATTTGGTGAGAACTTTGTACGATTTTGTTTAGGGATATGAACATAAACGGTGCATCCAAAAATTCTGGGTTCCAGTGTGAGGGATGAGGGTATTTCAGAGTGAGTAGCTAAGAACTCAAGGGGTGGTTTAAAGTTTAGGATATGAGTTGGCAGTCGATTCAAGAGGTAAACAGAGGTAGCTACGGCTTCGGGCCAGTAAGATTTAGGGACTTGAGAGTCGATGATAAGGGCTCTAGTCATCTCTAAAATGATCCTATTTTTCCGTTCAGCTACCCCATTCTGTTCAGGTGTGTAAGGACATGTTGTTTGGTGGACAAGACCTTTTTCAGTGAAGAAGTTTTGCATCTTGGAATTTACATACTCCCCCCCATTATCAGATCTAAGGATTTGAATATTTTTCTTGTATTGTGTTTGTACTAGATTATAGAAGTGGGTGAACTTTTCAAAAACTTCACTTTTGGATTTTAAGAAATATACCGACGTCATTCTAGAACAATCGTCAACAAATAACAAAAAATATCTAAACCCATTATCACTAGTAACCGGAGCTGGACCCCAAACATCAGAGTGAAGTAAAGAGAAAACTGACTTCACACGAGTATTATTAAGTTTAAAACTGTGACGATGGCTCTTAGCCAGAAAACATGTCTCACAGTTCAAAGGGTGTGAAGTAATAAGGTTTGGATAAATTAACCTTAAATATCCTATGGATGGGTGTCCTAACCGCCTATGCCAAAGCCAAGTCTGTTCCTCTGCCAGTCCTTGAGTTAGCATCACAGCACCCTGTTGAGCCATCCTATCCACATAGTAGAGTCCTCGATATTCAGTGCCACGCCCAACTATCTTCCCCGTCCTCGTATCCTGTAAAGTGCAGAAGCCAGACTGCATTAGTAAGTTACAGTGTAATTCTCTCGTTACTTGGCTAACAGACACCAATTTGTGGGATAAAGACGGGATATATAAGCAGTTTGGAAGACATAATTCAGAGGATAATTTAATAGTTCCAGCTCCTTCTACATATGCTAAATTTCCACTAGCAGTTTTAACATATTTTTTCTGGGTAGGAAAAATTTCCATAAAATCCGAGGCATCAAAGGACATAGTATCTGTGGCTCCACAATCAAAAATCCAATGGTAGTCTTTATATGGTGTTCCAGAATTAGAGGAGGATACTGCTAAGGTCTGAACAAAATAAGAGCTGTGAATGAGTGAGGGGTTTAAAAGGTATAACCCCTCATTACCTTCCCCTTCGTGAACCCTAGCCGCCAGGGCACCTCCTCTCTCCTCGTTAATGCGCGTCTGTGGGGGTGGTGGTCTGACGTTGCCTGCCGGAGTTCCGGCGTTGGCGGCTCGTGTATCACCGCCTGACCACGCCCCGCCAGTCGTTGCAGCAGACACGATTGACGTCAGTCTTGTGCCGCTGACCGCCACCGTCGCTTGTCCATTCGGACTCCACGGTTGATTCCGATTTTTGGACGCAGCTCTTGATTTCTTCATTTCGTCCCACCATTCGGGAAATCCGATGAGTAAGAAACATCCCTCCTTGGTATGTTTTTTACCTCCACAGTGTGTGCAAACGAGTTTGCTCTTGTCGATTTTCCCTTTCCTGTTGTTCCAGGTTTGATTTCCTTGCTGTGGTCGATTGGAGAGCGGTGGTGGTCGGCTGTGGTTGACCGCGGCGAGTCCGGACCCGATTCCTACGGTCGGCGATTCAGAGGATTTGAGGATATCCTCGTTTGTGGCCTGCCTTCGTACCAGTCCGTAGGCTCTTCGAACAGTTGGTAATGGATCCTTGTCCATAATTTCCCTCTTGATATTAGCATATTTGTCATCCAATGCACTTAGAAATTTATAGAGGCGATGGCGCTCCTCCCTCTTCTGATATCCCTCTATGTCTGTCGGACTCGGATCTCTGGTATCAATCGAGATCCATAAGTCCTGCATTTTGATCCACAACCCTTCTAGTGTCATAGATTCTTGTTTGATTGTCATGGCTTGTCGGTGCAGATCATAGATTTGGAATGGATCAGATCCACTTCCATAAGTGATCGCCAATCCTTCCCATAGATCAGCGGCGGTTGCGTACTGTGATACCTCATTCACAAGTCCGGTTTCGATATTGTTGATCACCCAATTGAAAACGCAGTTATCCCGTTGCTCCCATCTCGTGTAGCTGGGATCGTCAATTGCGGGTGGTTTTGAAACTCCATTAATGTGAGATGTCAAACCTTTTCCCGCAATTGCCCGTTTCATGAGGTTAACCCATAATGGGTAATTCTCCCCATTGAGTTTCGCCTTGATGGAAATCTCTCCAAAAGATTCAAGTTGGTCGTGGTTTGGTGGTTTATGGGCCGATGAATCTGGAATTCTGAGGCTTTGTTTGAGGAATTCTGCAAATTGTGCAGCAAATTCCATCGGGAAATTTGGTGGGGTGTGGCTAGTTTTTTCTGTGTCTGAAGTTTCTTGTTCTGACATGGTTTGATTTGATGTTGAGCAAATTTGTAGGGGAGGAAAAAATATACAGTGCTGAACAGTAACTTGAACAGTAACTGCCACGTCACAGTAATTTGAAAACTTCGGTTTTCGGTTCGGTTTTGAAAACTAAAAACCGAAAATTTTCGGTTTGGTGTCGGTTTCGATTTTTTGGTTCGGTTTTAAACCGAACCGAACCGATACATATAATATTTTAATATATATATTTATTTTATAAGTAAAACCCTAATTTACACTTCACAATTTCAATTTCTCCTCCCAGCAGCTGAACCCGCCGCTCTGCCTCTCTCTTCTGCAGTTCTGCTCTTCACGCCATCTCTGCGACTCTGCCCTCCGGCTCCGGCAGTCCGGCGATCGTCGGCGCGCGTGCAGGCGCGAGGCCCACAGCCGTCCGCGTCAGTCGTCCCCTGCCCAGGCGCGCTCAGTCGTCCCCTGCCCAGGCGTGCGTCAGTCGTCCCCTGCCCAGGCGAGTCCGACAGCCCCTGCCTAGGCGCCCACTGCCGTCCTCGTCCGCTGCCGCCTGCAGCCTGCCGTCCGCCACTCTACGGCGTCGCCAACAGCCCAGACTCCCCTTCTGGCGCGGTCGCGCGACCTACCCTCACCGAAATTTGTGCATTTCACAATTTTTAAATGATATTTTCGAAAAAAAAATTGCATTGTTCGGTTCGGTGCACCGAATCGAACCGAAACCGAAACCGATGGTTTTATTGGTTCGGTTTCGGACCCCCAATTGGTGCGGTTCGGTTTCAGTTTTAACCATCGGTTCGGTTTTTGGTTTTTGGTTCGGTTTTGCACCGAACCGATGCTCACCCCTACACACAACCGAATCAGTTTAAATATCCGCATTTCATTTAACAACCAAACACTTAGTTCAAGTGGTTAGAACCCGCGTTTCACATGTGGAGGTCGCAGGTTTGAAACCTGTTGGTGGATAGAGATGAGATTTTCTCTTCTTTTCATGTTCTAGTTTCTTTTCTTTCTTTTTTTCCTTTCATTTTTTTTTTAACTACAGTTTCTTTTATTTTCTTTTGAGATTTTCTCTTGTTCTATGTTATAGTTTTTTTTTTTTTTGTCTTTTCAGTTTCTTCTTTTTTTTTCTTTCCAATTTTTTTTACTACAGTTTCTTTTTTTTTTTCAGTTTTTTTTTTCTTTTTACTGCAATTTCTTTTTTTATATAGTTTCTTTCTTTTGCTTTCAGTTTTTTTTTCTTTTTTTTTTACCACTGTTTCTTTTATTTTCTTTCGAGATTTTCTCTTGTTCCATGTTATAGTTTCTCTTTTTTTGTCTTTTCAGTTTCCATTTTTTTCTTTTCAGTTTTATTTTTTTCTTTTTTTTACTACAGTTTCTTTTTTTTTCTTTTTTTACTGCAGTTTCTTTCTTTTATAGTTTCTTTCTTGAGTTAATATATAGAAGTGCCCACTTTCATATTGTAAAATTAAAATTTAACCTATGAAATAAAAATATTAAAAAATGGCCAGTTTTTGAACAAAAGTACAAAATTACCCCTAACATGAAAATATAAAAATTTAGCCGCTCATCTCAAAGCCAAAAAAAAATACTGCCCCTACCCCGGTCCACCCCCCCCCCCCCCAAAGGCAAAATAAAAATAAAAATTTACTCACCCCCTGCCCTCCCCCCGTCTCCACCCCGACCACCCACTCCCCAAGCCATCTATGAATTCACTACTTAATGTTTTTGAATTCACAACTTAATATTTTTGAATTCACAACCAGATCTATGAATTCACAACCAAAATACATTATAGTTTTAGTTATGAATTCAAACTTTAAAAACTCAAATTCACGCGAATTTGTAAAGGAATCACTGTTTAAAGGGTAAAGTGGTAACAATGACCATTTTTTAATTTTTTTTTTATCTTAGTGTACAATTTTTAATTTTACTAAAACAAATAGGCTATTTTCAAAATCCACTCTTCTTTCTTTTTTCTTTTTTTTTCTTTTTAGTTTTATTTTTTTTATTTTTGTACTACAATTTCTTTTATTTTCTTTCGAGATTTTCTCTTGTTCCATGTTATAGTTTTTTTTTTATCTTTTCAGTTTCCTTTGTTTTCAGTTTTTTTTTTCTTTTTTTACTATGTTTCTTTTTTTTCTTTTTAGTTTTTTTTTGTTATTTTTTTACTATAATTTCTTTCTTTTCAATTTTTTTTTGGCAAAAAAATATCTTTTGTTCTTTTAAAAATATAGTTTTAATATATTAAAAATGTCATTTAATGATACTATTTTTCTTATTAAATTATACTATCTACATTAATCACTGATACTATATTTATATTTTAATGACATATATCTAAATAATTTTTAATTTTTTTTACTAAATGACACTATTTGCATTAATAAACTTTTTTCTTTGACACAATTTTTTTTCTTAATAAAAAAAATTATATGCATTAATAAATGACACTATAAGGAAATGACACTATCATGTTATATAAATAACACTATTTTGTTCTACAAATAACATTATATGGAAATGACGTTAAACGACACTTCTATGTTCTACAAATGACACTATATGGAAATGACACTATTGTGTTATATAAATGACACTATTATGTTTTATAAATTACACTATATGAAGATGACACTATCATTTTATATAACATAATAGTGTTAGTGCCATTTGTAAAATATAATAGTGTTATTTGTAGAACAGAAAATTATTATTTTTATAATATTATTAGTGTCATTTCCATATAGTGTCATTTGTAGAACAAAAAAATATTATTTATAATAGTTTTAGTGTCATTTCTATATAGTGTTGTTTATAAAACACGATAGTATTATTTATATAACATGATAGTGTTAGTGTCATTTTCGTATAGTGTTAGTGTCATTTGTAGAACATAAAAGTGTTTTTTTATAATAGTGTTAGTGTCATTTGTAGAAGATAAAATTGTTCTTTATAATAGTGTTAGTGTCATTTCCATATAGTGTTACTGTTTAGTGTCATTTGTAGAACATAAAAGTGTTCTTTATAATAGTGTTAGTGTCATTTCTATATAGTGTTATTTGTAAAACACGATAGTATTATTTATATAATATGATAGTGTTAGTGTCATTTGTTGAACAAAAAAGTGTTCTTTATAATAGTTTTAGTGTCATTTGTAGAACATAATAGTGTTATTTGTATAACATGATAATGTCATTTCCATATCTTGTCATTTGTAAAACTATATAGTATTATTTATATAACATGATAGTGTTATTTTTGCAAATTAATATTGTCATTTGTATAACACAATAGTGTGATTTATATAACATGATATTGTCATTTTCATATAGTGCTATTTGTAGAACAGAATATTGTCATTTATAATAGAGTTAGTCATTTCCATATGATGTCATTTGTAAAACAAAATAGTGTCATTTATATAATATGATAGTGTCATTTGTATAACTATGTAGTGTTATTTATATAATATGATAGTGTCATTAGATAAATTCAAAGTGTCATTTAAAAATAGATGTAATATCATTTATTAATGCATATAGTGTTATTTACTAATAAAAATAATGTCATTTACAAAGAAAAATATTGTCATATTTAGATATATTGAAAGTGTTGTTTACTGAGAAAGATAATGTTAATTACTAAGAAAAATTGTGTTATTTTTAGATATATTAAAAGTGTCGTATATTAAGAAAAAAGATGTCATTTAGATATAGTGAAAGTGTCATTTACTAATAAAAATAGTGTCATTTAAATAAATTTAAATATAAATGTAGTATCATTTATTAATGCATATAGTGCTATTTACTAAGAAAAACAATGTCATATTTATGTATATTAAAAATGTCGTTCACTAACAAATAGTGTCATTATCAAAAAAGAAAAAAGAGAACAAAAAAGAAGAAAGAGCGCTGGAAGTGAAAAGTGGAAACCATGTAAAATAGAAAAATTGTCATTTATCAAAAAGAAGAAAAAAAAGAACAAAAAAGAGGAAAGAGCGAAAGTGGAAAATGGAAAGTGTTAAATATAAATATAGTATCATTTATTAATGTATATAGTGTTATTTACTAAGAAAAATTATGTCATATTTATGTATATTAAAAATGTCGTTCACTAAGAAAAATATTGTCATCTATCTATCTATCTATTATATAAACGATTACATATTCAAGAGATCTCCTTCATTCTCTCTCCTACATGGCTTCCTATCAATCCTTTATTCTCTTCTCTCTTACTATGGGCAAAAATTTTGGGGTAGAAGTCTAGTTGGCAAAGGTAGCATCATAGTGGAGTCCAAAAAATGAGGTAGCAAATTTGCTCCGGGTAGCAAGATTGCTACCCAGGTAGCAAGCTGAATGGTGGGCCCCAGGCCTGGACAGGCGACGCGCGAGTGCACAAAAGAGCACACCCAGCGCACACAGTTGGAGCGCGTGCAGTGCACGCGCCCTCTGTGCGCCTGGGATTAGGTTGGCGCTGATTTTGCTTCTTTTCCTATCATTTAATTTCTGTTTTCTTTGTTCCCCAAAAATCTGATATAGTAGAAGGAAGAAGCAATATTGGAAGTTAGCAATTATTTCCATATATTTTGCCGTTTGAAATTAATGTCTAGTTCGGTTTTTTTTTTAGTTTTATTGTTCTGCCTTTATTTTGTAAGTTTTGGGTGATTGATCTGATGAATTTGTTTTTCGTTTTTTTCTTTATTTTGGCACCATTCTAATTTATTAATTGTAAATTCAATAATATGCATGTTTCAATTTCAAATTTATAGTATAATTATATTAATTTTAAATTTATATTTTATCATTTACATAAATTAATTTATTTATATAATTCTATTAATTTTATTAAAATAAAATATAATACAAAAATTAAAATACATAGGAAATATATATAATGGTAAAAGTAGTAATAATGATAGTGGGGTCCATGAATAGTTAAAAATGAGGTAGTGTTATAGTTGAGAAAATATGGGATAGTTAAAAAATGAGGTAGTTATTGATGTGGCACACATGTGGCACCACTATGGGGTAGTACCATAGTGGATGCTCTAATTCTCTCAAATATCTCTTCTCCATTCTCTAATCCACGTAGGGTTTGATAGGAATCAATACACACTAAGCCCACGTTTGGTTCAAGTAGAGGAATGGAAAGGGAATGGAATCAAATAAAGGAGTGGAATGGTAACAATAACCATTACTTTTATTGAGTGTTTGGTTTAACAATGGAAAGGAATCATTAGTAAGGGATTCCCTTTCTTTTGTTTCCCCTCTATTTTAAGGGGTAACAAATTGGGTGATTGGAATACCCTCAAGTAAGGGTAATAATTATCCCATTACTCAAACCAAACAACAAGTAACGGATTCAATTACTTGATTCCCTTTCCAACCTCTAAAAACACTCAACCAAACGTGGGCTAAATCAAAATGCCTTAATTTCTCATCCTATAGCAATAATTAAATCAGTTTCATCAATCATAGTTTCCATTGCTTGATTCTAGCAACCTTTCTCACCCCAATCCATGTTAATATCAATAACACAGTTTTTGGGGGTAATTCAATAATTCGCACAATCCAGATGGGGCGACTCCACGCGGGCGCGACTCTCCTCCGTCCTATCTCCTTCCCTATCGTCCGAACCCACCGGCACGGCGGCGACGCGAGGGCAAAAGAGAAACGCTGACATAATCATTGTGGGTGCCGGAGTCGCCGGCTCCGTCTTCGCTTACACTCTCAGAAAGGTATCACCTTCATTTTTTGATTAGAGAGCGATGTTAAATTTCTCTTTTTCCATTTTTGTTTGGTTGAATCTGCTTTAGAAAATTAGAAATTTTAATTCGTTTATGATTAGTTTGATTTTAATTGCTTCAGTAACTTATGAACTTGTGCTATTTTTCTCTTGCTGAGATGTGATTTTCCATTTTATTTCACCTGATTTCTTCATGTTGTCACTCAAATCTCTCTCGAGTCTTTATGGGAATTACCAGAAATTTCAGTAATACATAGGAATATTGTAATAGATCTTTGTACTAATATTATCTGTCCTGCTATATTTATTGTGTTCCACCCGAAAAATGATAGAAGAGTGGGTAAATTTAGTTTTCTATTATATTTTTATAATGATGAATTTTTATGCAAAATGCTTAGATTGTGGAAGTGAATGCTATCTTGATGATTGAATATCTCTCTTGAGATCATTTCATGCATTTGATATATATAAAAATATGTTTTATATTTTTATCACTACAAGCTGCAATCACTCCTTTCACTATCACTCCTTTCACTGCTCTTGTATATCTAAACAGACTGATTCTACTTGCCTGGTGGGTGCTAATGTTCCTACCATGATATTATAGGATTTATTAGTGTCATGCATAAGCATCTATAGAAGTGAAGAGAACATTTTTTTTTGTGTTTCTTTGCCATCTATTAGATGTAGTTAACCGTTAGTAGGTGCTTCCGGGCATCTCATTTTTTTGATACATGTTGTACAAATTACATTCGATCTGCTGCTGCTGCTTAGCTATGCTACTGTCATGTGCTTTTACTTTAAGTTATAAATGCCTTTGGGACTTGGATTTAGACTAATGTCATGGATTGTGACTTCTATAGACTATAGGTATGCTGGTACTGCCAGCAACAGCCTGAGAAATCAGTATGTTATGTTTGTCAAACTTCAGAAAATCTTTGGATGTGTCTTATTTACGGTTTTGTTGGCTACAGGAGGTATTAAATCTGTTATTATATCTAAGTGGATTGATATATGGCTCTTGACCCAAAAAAATATTTGTAGGGGCTTGCTTCTCCAGTGTTTGGTAAACTAGAAGCAGAGTTGGCCGAAGGTTGGTGAGTTGAACACTCAGTTTGAGAAATGCCAACTCCATTGCTGGTACAATCAAAACCAAATCAACTGTAAGTTTTTTTTTTTAATGGAGTATCTTTATATATATATATATATATATATATATATATATATATATATATTTTGGGAAAATAGTACAGTAGTATTAGTAAATGATTATGGTTTCAAACTGAATGCTTCTTAAATATTTTGGGATATTTATTGGTTGTTTTCTTGAAGGGGATAAATTGTGGGTCCATAACTGATACAAAGCCAATCTTGATAATTCTTGACATTCTTAAATAGCCCTCAATTTCAGTTGTTCTCATCAATGGGCAGAATCAACCCTATGAATGCAGATGCTATATAATAGTTTATATGTGGAAGTAGAATTAAATAATATTAGTATGTATATCTATTTATCTGTTCAGTACATAAATAACACACATCATATTTATGTACGCTTCACAATTTTTTGATATGCATACCTAATTGATTGATGTCATCAATGATGCATGATGATATGGTTAAGGTTATAGGTTCTATTTTCTTTCCTATTTATATAATCTTATCAAAGCATGGATTGTGAACATCATTGTTACAAACCAAACTATATAGTATCATTTATTTATGTGAAGTATTGTTTAATTTCAGACTTTTCTTTATGATTTATTTATTTTGAGTGAGCTTATATCTTTTGTTTCTATTGGTGCAGCATATCAAGACTATAATGAGTTTTTTTTATGTCCTCTTTTTAAGTATTACTCTGGGTTCACATTCTTTGTTTTTCTTTAAGTATCAGTGATAGAAACTGTTTCATTATTTTTAGTTGCCTAAATATGAGATTACTGCTTGATGGTCTGAACCAAATCTATTAACTATATAACCAGTAGAGTGGATGAGAAGTAGTAGCAAGGTTTTGGGAGTTCATAAGCTTTTATCTAATAAGTCTTCTTGAAATTGATAAATGTGTTTCAATTTGCATATATTTGTCATGTGTTACCTACATATGAAAATGAAAAAAATTTATCTTGCTATTAGTTTACCATAATTATAGCTCCTTTTGAAATGCAGCATGCTCATATACCCTATTATTTTGTATTTTAAACCCTTATTACCCCAACATATGGAATTTATTACACAGCACCTATACTACCATACATTTTAAATATATCCTATGTGTAGTTTTTTTTGTAGTTAAGGGTTGATTCAACACATCATGGATATCGAAGTGGAGCCTTCAAAGACAACATTCAATTTTTCTTCATGATTTTACGGAGATTCAAGACTACTGCATTAACGGAATGCCGGTTTGGTGCACTTCGTTTCCGAGAACAACGTCATCTGCCCCTTCTACACCGTGGAGGAAACCGTTTAGGACTCTCTCGGCCCCTTCTGCAATTACAGTGAATTATCATGTCTTTTAATATGGTTTCAGTGTTTCCATTTCAATCTTCACTTTTTCTTGAGAAAATTCTTATAGGTATGCTTCTAATTAACTTTTTTTTTTCTTATAATTGCATCAGTGTATCCTTAGTTTGCATGATTGACTCAATTTCTTCATGAAGAAGTTCTCTTTGATAATTGCAGTTGAGTTTTGTCTCTTTTTGCTTGTGGTTCATTTAGTTTCTTTATGCAGGTTGGGGTCACCATTTTGTTTGCAAGCGAAAGTACCATTTTATAATTCATGCAAAAGAAGATTGGAATGAGTCATTGGACGAAGATTTTGCGGAACTTGAGAGCCATCACTTGTACAGATTGATTCACTGCAATGGATTCGAGCATCTCATCTGCATCAACGGTTTGAAATACAATTCAAATTTGTTTTGCACAAAGGATAGTATCGAATTCTGGAACCATCTATGCACTCTTCTTAGAGCCAGATTTAGTTTTCTTCAACACATGCGTTTTTATCAATCTTCGGATTTAGGGGAAACAACACCGATGAGGTTTGAGAAACTGGTGGATTCGATGAGAAAAAGGTGGTGGCCAACAAGAAGGCTTGAGCATGTGCTCCTCGTGATCGTTGATCTATTGAAGGAGCACAAGAATGAGTCTCGGGCGCGAATGTGGCATGTCGCGACAAGAATTGAGAGACGAGGTGAGGAGGTAGATTGTGGACACTGGCTTGATCAATTTCATGCTCAATTCGATAAACTGTTTTATAGTGAAGAATCAGATCATCCGTCGTGCCACGAATCCCTTTTCCATGTGGTGTTTGACGAAAATTTTGGTGACATAATTTGAAGAAATGATTAACTTTGCTTGGTGCACAACTATTATTAATTGTTTTGTTGAGATATAGTATTTCACAATAAAGGTTTATGTTATGGAAGTTTTGAGTTATATAAGTAATTCATGTAGCTTAACTTGTGAATTAATTATGTAGAAAAAATAAAAATAAATGTTGTGTCGAATTTTGTAATCATGAATGAGACCCCTAATGATCTCATCATCGTGCTGGATAGATAATGTTTTTTAAAGTCGAGGTGGGTATGAGGTTTGACTGAGAAATTAAGGCGATTTTTTCTATTGCTATGTACAAGTTGATAAATTTAATTTAATTGAAGTTTTTGATAGATTGTGAGGTAATTTTAAATACTATTTTAGTTTTTATTTTTAATATATCATGATATGGAGATTTAATTGTCGTTGTATATTATATGCACACTTCTTAATTAGAGCATACAGATTCATTTTTCTTGTAAAAATAGAAATTTTATTAAAAAGAAACATAAACCCAAGAGAGCACATGCGCAACTGAGGGCCGGGTCTCAGAAAAGAGCACCCGTCTAAAAGAAAAATTAAATCTATTAATTCATTGTTCTAATATATGGACTTCTATTGTCTGACAAACTTAATTATTTTAGTTTTTTTATATATATATCATGATATGGAGATTTAATTGTCGTTCTATATTATATGCACACTTCTTAATTAGAGCATACAGATTCATTTTTCTTGCTGAAATAAAATTTTTATTAAAAAGAAACCTAAACCCAAGAGAGCACAGATGCAACTGAGGGCCGGGTCTCAGAAAAGAGCACCCGTCTAAAAGAAAAATTAAATTTATTAATTCATTGTTCTAATATATGGACTTCTATTGTCTGACAAACTTAATTATTGGCTAAATTATTATTAGTCTAATTAAATTAAAATTTTGATGTAACTATTTATTTGGCCAACAAATTAATTAATTAGCCAAATTATCTTATTATAAAGAGGATGTTTAGTTGGCCAAATAAATAGTTATATTTAGAAAAGATCAACTAATTTATTTTTATTATTTCTTATTAGATCAAATCAAGCAACTTCAGTACGAATTATTACTGATTTTTTCATAACTAAATATGTCACTTGGTTTAACTAGATTAACCAATAATCGAATTTAAAAATTCAATTATTTGATATAGGTTTGAGTGGAATTCAGTTTAGCATAAATGTGAAACTTCTAATTAATTTAAGTTATTTAATTCTATTTTTTAAAAATTACGAGTTTACGTCGGTACCAACATTGAGAAAGCTGGAAATTCTAATTGTCTGTTAAGCATAAGATGATTTTCTAAACATTAATATTTATATATAAAATAAATTAATTATAATAAAATGTGACTTAATATATTTAAAACTAATTCATCTTGATATGTCTACATAAGTCTTTTATTTATTCAAAGTAGCAAAATTATTTTTTGTATTAAATTAATAACAATACAAATTGACTAATTGATTTATAAACATTTTCGC
The DNA here is from genome assembly GCF_028751815.1 of Salvia miltiorrhiza. NCBI lineage: Eukaryota > Viridiplantae > Streptophyta > Magnoliopsida > Lamiales > Lamiaceae > Salvia > Salvia miltiorrhiza. The sequence goes on from NC_080390.1 coordinate 29,211,834, forward strand.
TAGGTATATGCTTTTTTATAGCTCTAGACGAGATAATTCTCAAAATTCACTTTTAGTCTTTCAAACTCTAGACAAGATAATGTTAAAAAGTCAGAGATAGTCTATCAAGTTTCATACGAGATATACTTAAAACTCAATTTCGGCTCCAAACAATATGATGCTCACAAGTTAGAAGTGGTTTGCCAAGCTCCAAACGAGATGATGCTCATAACTAAATTCTGATTCTTTAAACTTCAAATGAGATAATAATTAGCACTCAACTCCGGTCTTTCAAGCTCCAAATGAGTGATGCTTAGAACTCAGCTCTGGTCTATCAAACTATGGACGAGATGATGCTTACAAGTCAGTTATGGTCTTTCAAGCTCCACGCGAGATGATGGTCACAAGCGAGTTATGGTCTTATGAGTATTTTACCTCCAAACAATATGATTCTCACAAATTAGAAGTAATTTGTCAAACTCCAAACGAAATGATACTCGTAACTTAATTTCGGCCTTTGAAACTTCAAATGATATAATGCTTAGCACTTAACTCCGGTCTTTCAAGCTCCAAATGAGTGATGCTTAGAACTTAACTCCGGTCTATCAAACTATGAACAAGATTAAATTCACAAGTCAGCTATGGTCTTTCAAGCTCCACACGAGATGATACACTCACAAGTCAATTATAGTATTGTAAGCTCCAAATGAGATGATGCTCACAAGTCAGGTTTTATCGTTCAAGTTGTAGATGAGATGATATTTATAAATCAAATCTCATATAACAAGCTTAATATAAGATAATGATTTCAAGTTCGATATACAAATGATATTTCAAGTTACAGACAAGATAATACTCAAAAGTTTTGTAAAATTCGAATGAGATGATGTTCATATATAAGACATGGTCTTAAATTTTGCCTATCAATTTAAAAAATATATAATGATAATTACAATGTAAAGTGATTCCCCGTCGAATTTCGACGGGTTACACACTAGTTTATCAAATAGAAGAAAAAAGAGAACAAAAAAGAGGAAAGAGCGCTGAAAGTAGAAAGTGGAAACTATGTAAAATAGAAAATTTGTCATTTATCAAAAAGAAGAAAAAAGAGAACAAAAAAGAGGAAAGAGCACTGGAAGTGGAAACCATGTAAAATAGAAAATTTCGTCTAGGATGTGAATCAAACCCGCGACCTTTCCTTGTGGCTGTGGGGCGTGAGTTCAAATTAATTGAACTAACTATTGAACTAATAATTGAGATGCAGATTTATTACATACTCCCTCCGTTCGCCAAAAGTATGACACTTTGATTGGACACGGAATTTAATAAAATTGGTGATGATGTTGATGTAGTGGAGAAATGGTCTCACCACTTTATGAGATGTATGCTTAAGATTGAATTTGAGGTGAGTTTTTTTTATAAATAAAGAGTGTTTGTAAGGATAAAATATAAAAGTGGATGGTGGGACTATTGCCTTAAAAGGAAAGTGGTATAATCTTTGCGAACACTCAATATAATAATTATGTCATACTTTTGGCGGACGGATGGAGTATTATATAGTTCTGATCTGGTCAGATTTGACTCGATTATATGGTATATTCGGGTGTGCCGGAGAATTTGTGTAATTAGATAAAAAAAATTCTTATCAAGATTCGCAATGATCTTTTAGCTTCTTATTTTTTAGTCTTTACGTAACAACTAGATTTGCCCATCGTGCGATGCACGATAATAGTTATTATTAAATATATATATATATATATAGTATATAATATTAAATTAGAAAAATTACTAAATACACATAGTTAATTTTGAAATGTTTAATTTTATACAATATATATAGTTGTACTAAAAAAAATATAGTGGTACACTAACAAAATAAAAACTTTAATATTTCATAAGATTAATTTTTTAAAACGAACATTTACAAATTGACAGAATAATCATAATTAGTATTTTTGAAAGAGTCATAACTTTTTTTATATAGTATAAGATATAGATACTCTTCAATTCAATAATACATGAATAATCTATTAATTTAGGCAAAGACTACATATAGTATTTGTCAAAATTATAGATGCATTACTCATTCAATGAAATCAACCAATTATAAGATCATATATAAATATATAGTACAATATTGAACTAACAACAATTAATACTACATATAATTAGTAAACTTTTTAGAGCAAACACATGTACTATATTTTAATTTTAAATAGTAAGTGTTAATTTGTTTTTTATGAATTTATTTATCTTTATATTCATAATAAAAATTCATACAAATTATTGTTAATAATAATAATTAATTGTATTTGTAAATGGATAAAGAGACTAATTAATTTTTACGGGCGTTCCAAAATAACAAAAATTGACTATTTTTGTGGACGGATGGAGTATGATTTATTTTTGAAACAAAAATATCAAACAAAAATATATTTCAATCTCCCTTTCTTATAACCTTAACAATTTTATTTTGAGCTCCATTGTATTTTCTATATTTCCATTTCATTTTTTTTTTCGTTCTCATCACTTGAGATCTTCACTAATCTTTTTAAAATGTTAATTTTTTTTTATGTATAAATATGTATATCATCTCATAACATAATTGATAATCATTAATTTTTACATTTATTTATGATAAATAAAAGCTACTACATGGTATTAAATTCACCAAAAATAACATGTAATAATAAAATACTAATATTAGTAGAAGATAATTAGAGAATGTAATGTCTGCTAAAGTCGTGGGTTAGTTAACGGAAATGATATATGCCTATTGTTGGCAGTTTTTTAAATATTAATTTCACCCCCTTTAATTGAATTCATTTACAAAATTGCCATCTAAATTGATTTGAAATCAATTTCTAATTGAAAACTGCTGTTTTAATATAGTATAGATTGGTTCCGGTTTATTGTTACTATTGACGACATCATTACTGCTGATTTTTAAATAATCAGGTCTTTTTATTGTAGTACTCCCTCCGTCCCAATAAAAGTGGCCACATTTCCTTTTTGGGTGTCCCATTAAAAGTGACTACTTTCTAAAAATGGCAAAAGTTTACTTTAATTAAATCAACAATTACTCACTAATTTGGTCAACAATTGTAGGCCACTTTCTAAAAATGTCAAAATTACTCACTAATTTGGTCAACAATTGTAGGTCACTTTCTAAAAATTACTCACTAATTTTGGTGGGTCACACTCAATTAAAACATAACAATCTCTTTCTTAATCTTCGTGCCCAAAAAAAAGTGGTCACTTTTATTGGGACGGATGGAGTAATTTTTATAATTTATAACATTAAAAAACGTGATTAATGACCAGCCAAAGTCAATCAACGCGGCTTCATTACAGTTGCTGATACTGAAAATTGTTATAGATATAATTCATCATTCTTCTTCTGGTTCAGACAAACCTGAGCTTCAAAGCATGAATCCGCATCCAATTTCAATAACTTTGCTACTTTTCTTCTCATTCAACACTCCCACAACGGCTATTACTACTCCAACTCTCTTGGCAGACTGTGGCTCATCAAGCAGCGCATCTGCTGCTTCAAGTGATGGCAGGGAAGATGTTCAACTCATCGTAGATAAGCTGATCCCAACAATCCCCCACAAAACTACACGCGTCTCTCGTTCCCAGTTCTCCTACACATTTGGAGTAAGCCCAGGTCAGAAAATTCTCCGCCTTCACTTTCATGCAGCTGCATACAGAGGATTCGAAAGTTCGAAAGACTTATTCTCTGTCCAAGCTGCTGCTTTCACCCTGCTTCGAAATTTCAGTGCTTCTATTACTGCTGATGCTCTTGGTTTGAGATCTTTTGCCAAGGAATACTGCATAAACATTCAAAATCATCAACAGTTACACGTAGTTTTCTCTCCTGAGCTTACCCCGTCATTGAATACATACGCATTTATAAATGGAATTGAGATTTTATCAGTGCCTGCTAGTTTATCTTACTTTGAAAGAGGGGCTGATGTTGGAGTTGAAGCTGTGGGGAAATCTTTGGTGTATGTTGACGGCACTACTGCTCTTGAAATAGTTCGCAGACTAAATATTCGAAAGGATTCTGTAAGCGATGATGGCAAAATGTTTGGGGAGAGGGAAATGATTCCTAAGCATAAATCTGGCAAGCTGAAGAATGTTACATGGATCACCTCAGTGGATGTGGGGTTTCAGTACTTGATCAGGATCCATTTCTCTGAGCTAGGACTTAAGTTGGTGGAGATTTTTGGTCTTAGTTTTAAAATATACATTAATGAGATGATTGTAATTGATACTGATATTGGCATAGTTGGAGAAATGTATGATGAAAATAGAACTCCCTTATATAGGGACTACATGGTGATGATGAAGGGGTATAAACAAGAGGGTAAACGCGATTTACTGATATGTCTGCAGTCGAGTAATGTTGAATTCATTCTTGGACACGGTCCGGTTACAAGTGCTGAGATCTTGAAGTTGAGCAATCCTGATAATAGTCTTGCCAGTCCCAACCCTTTGCCTTTAATGCAAGATTCATCATTGCATAGAGTTGTAGGTTGCAGAAATTTTATTGCAACTGCTGCAGTGGCACTGCTCGCTTTGGTGAATGTCATTATTTATACAATGAGAAAAATCTTGGAAGCTTGTGTTACTGAGAAGAACAGCTTGCTATCAGCTAGAGCTCAACGTGTTTGTCGTCATTTTTCACTAGCTGAGATCAGGTCAGCTACCAGATGTTTCAGTGATGCACATCTTGTAGGAAAGGGTGGATTTGGTAACGTGTACAGAGGCATAATCAATGGTTGTCAAGATGAAGTGGCAATAAAGCGGTTAAAATCAAATTCTAGACAAGGAGCAGGGGAGTTCTTGACAGAGATTGAGACACTAACCGAGCTCAGGCATGTAAATTTAGTCCCACTGATTGGCTACTGCAACGAGAATGGTGAAATGATTCTTGTTTATGAGTACATGGAAAATGGGACTTTGGCCGACCACCTTTACAAACTATCGAGTAATGGCAGTGTATGCTCATCTCTCACTTGGAAGCAACGGCTTTCCATATGCATTGGAACTGGTCGAGGGCTGGACTATCTTCACACAGGCCACTCACTCATACATCGCGATGTGAAGGCTTCAAATATCCTTCTGGATGAAGAATTCGTAGCTAAGGTTTCAGATCTTGGCTTGGCTAAGCACTTGAGCAGAAGCAGATTAGAGAGCCATGTTAGTACAAAAATTAAGGGCACATATTGGTATATGGATCCGGCTTATGTAACTACTGGTAAATTAACCAGGAAAAGTGACATCTATGCCTTTGGGGTGTTGCTGTTGGAAGTTTTGACTGGGAGACAAGCTGTAGATTCGAGTGTTGCAGATGAGGAGCGGGTTTTAACCGCGTGGGCTAGAGAAAATATTAGCAAAGGACATGCTGAGAGGATTGTAGCCTCGAATCTGAGGACTGAAATCTCAAAGGAGAGCTTGGAGGCCTTTGTGGGGATCGCTACAAGATGTTTGCACGGTGAGCCAAAGAAACGACCAACAATGGCTCAAGTTGTTCTTCAACTTGAGTTTGCACTTGAGCAACAACATAGCTCAAAATTTGTTGCTCCATACGCTATAACAAGTGGTTTGAATGATAATCATCCATCTAAAGATCTTAATAGTTTATCTGTCAATTCTGAGATAGGCTACAAATACGCTCAAACTATGAGAAAAATGGTTCCATTTGAGCCCTCATCCGGAAGAAAAGATGTTAGAAGAGCCATGATACAGAAACCATCACATATTTGGCAAAGGGGTGTACTTATAAAAAGAGGTAATTAACAATGACTTGTTATTGCTATCAACTAACTTTATATTGCAGCATTGAATTCAACAGTAATTTCTTGTTCATTTGGTAATTAATACTCAAACTTCTGCAGGCTATAATGCAACAAAAACTGTGCAGAAGAACGACGATATTGGAGTCCCCGCCATTTTAGCAGATGAATTTAAGGTCAAACATGGTGGTAATACCCAGATGGTCACTATCCCTCGAATTCCAGCTGATGAACTGAAGGAGGTCGCTGATCAATTCGGTTTTAAGTGTTCCATTTATGAGGGAATCCATGGAAGGGTATATTATGCAGTCTTGAAAAGTGGACAGGTTACAGCAGTTAAAAAACTAGACTCTAAAAAGCAGCCACTCCAAGAATTTATTGCAAAGGTTTGGCCATAACGCGTGAGTAAAAATGTCATATATAACTTTATTAAAGATGCTTGATATTGGTCTTGCAGGCATCAATGCTATCCAGCCTAAGGCATGAAAATGTGGTCGAGCTACTTGCTTGTTGCGTGGATGGTGGACTACGCATCTTAGCTTATGAATATGCTCCTAGTGGGTCCCTACATGATATCCTTCATGGTGAGCTCAACACAATTTAACTTCATGAAGCATGTATTGTTTCAACTACAATCAAGAAATCCTATACCGTTTAGCTCTAATTCAGTCATTGCAACTTCATTTAACCATTTATGCAGGGAAAAAGGGCATCAAAGGCTCAACACCGGGTCCAGCTCTGTCATGGATGAATAGAGTTAAAATTGCAATTGGCGCCGCGAGAGGATTAGCATACATTCATGAGAAGGCACAGATTCATGGAGGCATCAGATCCAGCAATGTCTTACTCTTTGGTGATTGTGAAGTTGCTAAGATCACAGATTTTGATCTCCACTCCCTCAACAAGAAAACCAACTTTCTACATGGCCTAAGATGGTTTGTTTCTGGAGGAAAACATGTCTCCACTGGCCAGAAAAGTTGGATGAGCGATGTCTACAGCTTTGGCGTTGTACTCTTGGAGCTCTTGACCGGTTGTAAACCAATTGATCACACACAACCATTAGGACAGCAGGATCTTGTTCAATGGGTATGTAATTTTCCATTTTTTCATGCTCATAAGTATGTTTAAGGGATTCTCAAACAATGTTGTTTCTATGCACCCAACATTGAAATAGGCGAAATCAAAGCTTAGCGAAGATAAGATGGAAGAGTGTGTTGATGCTAGGCTGAAAGGAGAGTACCCTCCAATGGCAGTTGCAAAGGTAAAATTTATCCGTTTTGTTCCATGAATATGAGCATATGTGAGCAGACATTCATGTTTGAATTGCTTTAAACAGATGGGTGAAGTTGTTGTTTGGTGTGTGAGAGATGAAGCCGCCTCTCGTCCACATATGAGCTCTGTAGTTGAAGCTCTCCAGTCTCTTTTAGTTTGTTGAAATCATATTATTGATGTCTTCCGTTGGTAGAGATTCCCATGTATACACAGTGGTAGTTCTTAATTTGTTGGTTCCTTGAAATAGAAGAATAAAGGGAGTGGAGATTGACAAGGATAGAAGCTAAAGAACGTTGTCTTGTTGTTATATCCCAAGCACCAACAATAAGAAATACATATATAAACTCCAATAGCTAACGATTTTTGAAAAAACAGTAGTGTGATGCCGCTTATAACTGTGAACTTGGGTCGCTAGTTCGCCTCAAGAAAGTTGCAGGCCTACAGATGTTCATACAGAAACCAGAACTTGTGCTCAGACAGTTGGGTTTAGTTGGAAGAGGATGATCTAGTTAGATTAGGAACCTTAAGAATCTGATCCATTTCTAAATTAACAGTTCTTCAAACCACTCGGTCCCATGGCACATACTCGATTGCATGAGCTTCCATAATCTGAGACACGCGCGCATAGTCCAGAAACCCATCCAGCCTGAAATTTGCTTTCTCCGTTGTCTCCTGTATATATACATTAATACATATTAATATGACATTTCAATAATATTTAAAATTCAAGACCAACATGACACATATGACTTACAGTTGGATGATCATAAGTTGGGCCCAAAATGACCGTGTTGTTTTTTTCATCGTAACGAAGGACGTCCTCACGGGCAAGGAACCTTTGGAAGCTGTTGTATCTTTCTATGTTGGACCGTACCTTAGAGATGATATCCCCCTGAGTTGCTTGCAGGCGCAGGTGGACCATCCAGGCCAATGAAGATTCGATGTCGTCAATTACGGTGCTCATGAAATCAGGTTGCCCCATATTTGCATCGTAATCTGTGGCACGATAGTGAAGGATGTGCAACTAGGTTTCTTCCTCGGTCTTTGACCAGGCTCTTCTGTTTTGCATCGCCATTTTATGATATGTGTTTAAAAACACGAATAGAATCGGCAGTAGTATGTTTTGTAAGAATTGTGGTCTGGCAATTAAATAGAGAGAATGGAGATCTGCTGAAGGGGTGCTTAAATCGATGGAACCGTCCCCCACTAATGGACATAATAATATAATTAACTCCCACATTTTAAAAGACCTGTCGATCCATATCTCGCCCATTAATTGAATGCCTCCAGCTATGGAACAACAAAAAGGAAGGTCAATGTTTTCAACTGACACACGTTTGGGCCATGTTAACTCTCATCTATCTACCGACTGTGTATCGTATTGAATGCCGGTCATTTCGGAGAGACACGTGCATTCATGAACCCTAACTCCTATTTATTAATATGCGCTTTTGACAGGCACTGCCGCACTTTGCAAAAATCTACCCTTTCAACTTCTTCCTCTCACCACTTTCGTCCCAAAAAATGGCTCAGACTCAGCAATACCTCGGTGCATGGACCGACGCAGAAAGAAGCGAAGTGATCAAAGTGCTTCATGACAGAACCGGCAACGTAGACAAAGATATGTCGGACCCGCAGGAAGTGCGGCTCATGCTCGACGAAATAGAATCGTGCTTGGCTACCTTCACTCCTACTCAATTTCGCAGGACTCGCGGCGAGATTCTGGGTAAAATAAAGGATTTCATCAAGACGTACAACAGGTTCGTCTCCTTCATTTCCAAACCCCAGATCATCTACGATGTTGAGTCCAACCTCGTTCGCGTCGAAGGAATCTACGACTACAACAGGGTAAACACTCATTACTAAACTCAGTACTGTTATTATTAAAAACTATTGGTCATAAACATAGAAGCATTTGTAGGAGACGACGGAGGAAACAAGATTTAGGTTGGATGGGTTTCAGCACTATGCGGCGATGAAGGAGGTGTTGGAGGGAAGTGCCATTGAGTTGGTGCCTTGGGGTTTCATACTTGAGGGGAAGAGTACTAGAAATGGTTTTCTTTTTGTGTTTTTGATATATCGGCTGCGAGGCCTTCTTTTTTTTCCAACTGTGTACATTTATCATTAAATCTTATGTTTGTAGGCTTCCATTTTGTTATGCAATCGATGCTACTTAAATATTAATTATGATATGTATATGTGGTTTCATAAACCACACTTTTCGTATATATGTTTGTGCTTCTTAATCTTCAGCAAAAAGTTCAAAATATGCTGACATAAATCACCTTTTACTGTGAGAATAAATATAGAAAATAATCAAAATTGTGCCAAACCCTAAAAGTTATTCTCCCAAATTAAAGAAAACTAACGCAATTCTCCCAAATAAATGTGATTTTCCAAATTAAAAGTGGTTTTCCTTTAAAATAAAAGTGATTTTCCCAAATAAATGTGATTTTCCAAATTAAGTGATTTCCCTAAAAATAAAAGTGATTCTCCCAAATAAAGGTGATTTTCGTGATTCTTCCCCAAAAAAATAAAGTGGTTCTCCCAAATAAAAGTGATTTTTAACATATCCACGAAAAATAATTATATAGCAATTCACCTAAATAAAAAAAACAAATATATTGTGCAAAACCCTAAAAATCGAAAACCCAGCTGTCTGTCACCATCTATTAATATCCTCGAGTATTTAGGAGAAAAGGAACACAATTGTCTGGTAAGACTTCCCCTTTAATATTCGTTTCTTCCTACCAAAACAAAATGGCTACACGGAAGCTTGGCTCGTGGACCAATACTGAACTTCACGAGTTGATGAACGTGCTTCATCAACAAACCGACGACGTCGACCGGGACATGTCTGACCCCAAGAAGGTGCGGCTCATCATCGATGAAATACAATCAAGCTTGAGTTACTTAACCCCGAAAGTGTTTCGCCGTACTCGCGGCGAAATCTTGGGCAGAATAAGGACTTTGATACGGAAGTACCACCATTTCGTCGCCTTCATTTCCATACCAGAGGTTACCTACGACGTCGAGGGTAACCGTGTTCACATCCAGGGAAACTACGACATGGAAAGGGTAAAAAACCCACATCCATTTCAAATTCTGGTTCTGCCCTTAGCAATTTTTAGCAACGTCAATTGGTAATAACAAATAACGCTTTTGTAGGAGACTCCGAAGGAAACAAAATTTCGGCTGGATGGGTTTGAGCACTACGCCTCGATGAAGGATGTGCTGGAGGGAAGCGCAATCGAGTCGGTGCCTTGGGGAAGAATCCTGAAAAATTAGGGCTTGGGCCGTCCTGTTTTGGAGGAACAAATTAGAATTTCTAGTTTTTGATAACGCCGTTGTAATTCCGGCATTGATGCCAACCATATTGAATATATATATATATATATATATATATATAGAGAGAGAGAGAGAGAAGTTAAACAGAGAATGCTAAATATTTAGATAATAGAGAATTCGTGAAATAAAAACGAACAGATCTACAATTTTTACGAACAAATCAATGTACCGCATGAACAGCAATTTACCCCGGGTTCGAATCCTGCTGGTGGCGAGTTTTTCTCTTTTTTCACTAAATACGTCTGTTCGTTAGTTATGTTGATCTGTTCGTAAAATGTATAGACTTGTTCAAAATGAAATATATAATAATATATATGCTTTTAGTGTTTGATCAACCATTTGCAAGATTAGTAGTCTCATTTCAATATAATTAAATGCATGGCAAGTTTCCAAAAAACAAAAGGAAATAAAAAAAAAGGAAAAAATGCTTCTATGAAGAATCGATCTTAGGTGAATAGATTCTAAGACAAGGCGCTTAACCAATCAACTATACTCGACAATTGATTAATTTGGTGGGTTTTTATTGTCATATACAAATATATATGGATCTATGGGGCCCCTATTTTTTTGGAGCCCTATGCGGTCGTGATCCCCACACAGAAAAACCGCCCCTGGACATACATTACGTTTGATTAGGGGGACCCGCACATATGGTCATCGTTGGTTGTAGTCTAAAAAATTAAAAATGCGTATATTACTTACTAATGTACAGTAAATGAGTGGTAAATACAAAAAGCTGCGGTTCTTCACAATCAATCCAACCTAGAATCATACAAGCACGGTTCCATATCCCCAATTCTCCGTTCCAAATATAATTTCATAATTTATACTTTTACCTTGCATTTTATTTTATTGATATTTGTATTTCAATTTTTATCATGGCAATTGAAAGTATTCCGATTCTTATTGCGGCAATTAAAAATATTTTGCACAACTTTAATAGAGTTTCTTTGTTCCGAAAAAATAATTTAAAGAGTGGATGAAACGAATTTTAACAAAAATAATTGAATGTATTATGAGTAGATGAATGATCTTATTTTAAAGATAGTGTTAATTATGATTAATTAATTAATTGTATGTAAGTGAACAAAGTGTATGATAGAATAAGTAAACGAATTGATATACTGATTGAGGTTAATATTTTGTGGGACTATATCTATATAAGTGAAAAGATGGTATTTTATATAGACGTACCAAAATAACAAAAATTGACTATTTACACTACGAGTTGTGTCAATAACAACTTCCCATCAAAACCAACTAAGCAGTATGTTGTAAAGTGATTTAATACCGACACGCCAACCAATAGACACGTGGTATATTATACATGTAGAAGTCAATAATCAATTTTGTATTTTATAAGGATGTAACACCTTAGCATTATATTATGATGATTATGAATTAATTATAATTATATGCTTTAATCACATTTTAATTTACTTAAGAATATATATTACACATAATTTCCACAAATTTGTTTTCAATTTTTATTCTAAGGAAAGTCAAGTCAACAAAGTAATAAAATGTGAACAAATTTCCACAAATATTTAGATTAGTGTGAACAAAATTGTAATAAAATATTTTTTACCACATTAAATAAAATCAAAGTAGTTACTAAAATAAAACAAACCAGCGAAAAAACGTGGTAGTAAAAACACGACTTCTATGTAGCAGCGAAAAAAAAAATTTAAATTAAAGCAGTCATTCTCGAAATTCGTGTCCCACCATGGTTCATGAGTTGACTGTGGTAAAACAATTTATAGCATTAAAACTAAATCAAAAATACACTCAAAAGCACTTTACACTTAACAGCATGTGAACGGGCCTCATGTATTGCATTACAAGCCGGATGGACTCTCCCATCATTCAAAGGAAGGGCCAACAATGACTATATTTTGGCTCGGCTTGAGTAAGTCGTTTTGGTTTGATCATTAAGATAAATAAGATATGTTAAGATAGACTATAATTAAATTATTTGAAGTATTTAGTTTTATATTTGAATTAATTGACTATTGTATATAATAAATTGAAAAATTATGATTAAAATGTAGCAATACCAAGATTTTTCTTTTGATTCATTTTCTTTTTTACAATCCTACAAAAATACAAAAAATTGACGATAAATCTGTCTATATGTATATTAGCAAAATAAAACCTATCCTATGTGGCGTCGTATAATCACTCTATTCTAATTTTCCTCAATTCTCATTGATTCTTATTTTTTTTCAACTCTAATCAATCTCCATCTCTCATCAAATTCTATTCATTAAAAAAATTATATAAACATTTATATATAGATTGATATGTTATACTCCCTCTGTCCCACTCCAATAGGCTCGTTTTCCTTTTTGGGAGGTCCCACTCCAATAGACCGAGTCTAAAATTAGAAATAATTAGGGACTTCTTAATTCTTATTTTATTTTTATTTTTTAAAAATAAAAAGTTACAAAAAATAATTATAAAGTGGATAATACAATAAAATAATTATCTTTCGTAAAATAAAATCCTTTTTAAAATAAAAAATTAAAGTGGATAAATTTTCTTAAAATAAAATCCTTACAAAAAATAAATATTTTTCGTAAAATAATTATTTTTACTAAAATGAGATAAGGGGAGCAAAGGTAATTAACAAAAATTAGGGATGTACTTAAAATGTTAAAATTGTGTGGACCACACCATTTATCTATCTAAAAGTGAGTTTCTTAATCTCCGTGCCGAAAAGAACTGAGCCTACTGGGTTGGGACGGAGGGAGTAACTCATACTACTATAAACCAAACAATTGGAAAAAATATATACGTAATATTTAAAATTCGAGCTATAAAGTAACACTAAAGGTTCTAATTTGTAATTATGTTTATCCAAATTTTATACGCATCGACACTGCTTATTTCATCTTATTTTGTAACTAATAAGTTTAATTGTTAGGTATAAATTTGATTAGTCATCATTTATAATAACTACACGTAGCTTATAGGATTGTAGATTTATGTTTGTATTATTTTTTATTATGTAATATTGGTTTAAATTTATCACATCATATTCATAAATTAATATTTACACACACACATATATATATATAGGGAATGGCTACCGCGAAAACACTTCTTAAAATAAAAATAAAAATATTTTTCAATGTACGAATTTTATGCAGAACACGTATGAATTCATCCAACAGAGTTACGAATTGTGAAAAATAAATTTTTGTTACATTTGGGATTCGAACTCAGGACCACGAATCCATCCAACAAGGTTACGAATCAACCGTAGATCTTGATGATCTAAGGGCTAAAAATTGTTTATATTTTATATTTTAAGAAGTATATTTATTTTAACCCTCCCCTATATAATACATTTATATATAGATGTATATATGTATATATGTATCTACTTTAATTAAATAATTAACTATTTATATATATGTGATATATATATATATATATATATAACACATGTATAGATAGTTTTTATTGATTAATTTTAAATGACTAATTATAAATGTATCTTGTATGCATATATATATATATATATAGTGGAAGGATCAAGTGTAAACTCTATCTTACGGTGAAAACTAGATCCTATGAACAAACACATAAAATACGTGAACAAGAGATAATCAAGTCGTGAATAATTGTAGTACATAAAATACATGAATAAAGATGGTTGAATCTTGTATACACGTGAACATTTAATTGTTCACGATTTGACTATTTCTTGTTCACGTATTTTATGTGTTTGTTCATAGGATCTAGTTTTCACCGTAAGATAGAGTTTACACTTGAACTAAACCCTATATATATATATATATATATATATATATATATATATATATATATATAGGAATAGGATTATATAGTATCCAAGCTTATGGTAGTACCGTAGTACCTAATCTTGACCACACATTTGTGACATGTGGTGCATCAAGATTGAAACACGTGGCAAGGAGCTTCCAAGCATTCCAAGGCAAAATCTGCAGAGGGGTAAAATTGGAATATATTTTTTAGAATAAAAAAATAAAAAATAATACTAATACTTTTTTAGATTTTCTCAAAATAGACATATTTTACATGCATATAATATTACATAAAAATGCATAAAGTTTTCACATAAAAATGCATAACTTTGAATAGAAAAATGCATTTCATTTTTACAAATTTGGTATTTTCGCCACCCCACCCCACACCACCACCACCCCCTACCCCCCCCCCCCACCCAAAAAAAATAGACATGTTTCACATGCATATAAAATGTCGTTTTAAACATCGACGACAACTGATTGTAGCATCTCTCTGACATGTGGTTTTCACCTTTTATGCTCATGAATTGAGTCATCCAGGATAACTGTGAGTAAGTGTCACAGGATGAGTACAATTGATTATCAGCTGCATTCAACATGTCATAAATCTGTTGAACGTCAGGATTGGGCGGCTCCTCCAGATTTGAAAGATCTTGGTAATTACTAGGTCCAGCATGATCATGCATCATCCTTTCGTAGTTATTGTATGACCCTTCATCCTCATCCATTACTTGGTAATTACTAGGTCCAGCATGTTCTATCGGCATATACATCGGTGCTTTCCCGTGATAAACCCAGGTTGTGTAATTGAGAACAAATCCACGCCTCTCTAACCGAAGGTACAGATAAAAAGGTTGCATTCTTGCACTTCTTACACGGGCACCTAATGTTACCTTCTCCATCTGTGTATGCTATTTGATTTATCGCATACTCAAGGAAACTCTCAAGTCCCGTTTCAAATGCAGAACGATCATTGTATATCGCGTACATCCACATACGATTAGCACTCATTCTTGCAAATTCTAATTGAAAAAAATAAATAAAAGATCATAAATTACTTGAATCAAACGAAATTTCGACAGCATAACCCCACTATCCTAACTACCAACTATAGTGACCATAGTGGTCCTAATTTACTAAGCCTATACTAGGTCTACCCGGCCCCCCATTGTCGAAGTAATAATACAATACATATAAAGCAATAAAAAAAACAGAGTAATTAAATTTAAAACAATCATTGTTGGGAGAAGATCCTTAAGAAATAATCAATTTCTATCCCAAAGGGAGAAGATCCTTAAGAAATTGATTAAATCTATCCCACAATATATGATAACATATCATTTAATCATAAACACATACTATATAAACTAACAAATTAATATAATTATATAAAATTAATCATGCTTCATAATCAATCATACTATAAATTAATTATAATTAATCTAATTATCATTAAATTTAATCTAACAAATAATAGTAAATAAATTTAAAATTAATCTAATTAATCATAAAATTAACCATGCTTCATAATTAATCATACTATAAATAAAGTAAAATTAATCTAATTAACATTAATTTAAATAAATAAAATAATAAATTAATAAATAAAATGGCGAGAGAGAGAGAGAGAGCGTACGGTGGTGGTCGGCGACGGAGTGTCGTCAAGACAGCAGCAGAGCGACGTTGTCGAACTAATACGATAAAAAAAGAAAATGAGTGAAATGTGAAAGAGAAAGAGAGAAAGAGGACCTGCAGGGGGTGACTAGCCGGAAACGGTGGCTGACAGCGGCGGGGGCTGGACGGTGGTGTCGGCTGGGGGCGGGGCGAGGCGGATCGGCAGTGCTGGGGGTGGGAGGGGGGGGATCTGTGCGGCGAAAACTAACAGGGGGGAAGAAAAGGGTTTAATAATTAGCGACGGCAAAATGTTGTCGCTATTCCGCGACCCGATTCCTATTAGCGACGGCGTTGAGTCCCTCTGCTAATTAGCGACGGCCACGCCGTCGGTAATATATTTAATTAATTTTTTATTAAATATATGCCGCCGGCAATTAGCGATGACGTCTTTGCCGTCGGTAATTGCGTCGAAAATTTGTAAATTCGGGTCGTCTATCGCGCTGTCGGAAGGCCGCCGTTAAATGCCAGCGGCTTGCGATTCTTTTGTAGTGATGAAACATAATAAAAATATTGTTTGGAAATAATATTTTTTACATAAAAAAGCATGAAGTCAGAATCTACCAAATATAGATAGATTTGGTTTAGCTTAATTATAGAGATCACGGTTATGTTTTCTAAGCATTTTACAATTATATCTTTTTTATCAATAAAAACCGCATGAAATTAGAATCTTGGCGGACGAATTTTTAGAAATTAGAAGCCGTTAGATTAAGAGGGTGTTTGGCTAAGCTTATTTTAAAGAGCTTATAAGCTTTTGGAGCTTATAAGATGTCATTTTTAAGAGTTTATAAGTTGTCAAAGTGTTTGGATAATTGAGCTTATAAATTAGAGCGAGAATTTTTTTGCTAGAGAGATACAATATTTTTTTAGAGAGAGAAAATCGAAGAAAAATGAACTTAAATGATATATGATGAAACGCAAAAACTTGCGTGCGGGTATGCGGCCACCAGCCAACTACACGTCTATATATATATTCTAAGAGAAAATAAATATGATAGCAAGGTGCTGCCAGTGGTAATACTCTCATAAAATCCCACTTTCTTTGAGGTCTCAAGTTCGAAACCTTTGCCCCCTATTTTTTCCATTTTTCCTTTTTTCTTTTTTTTCCTTTCCTTTTCTTACACTTTTTGGATTTTATTTTTGTTATTTTGTTTTTTTTATACGTTTTTTTTTCCTGTTTTCTTTTTCTTATTACTTTTATTTTATTTTTTCATTTTTAATATATTTTCTTTTTTTTAAATGTTTTTCTATTGTATTTTTTAAAAAATTTTACTGTTTTTCTATTGTAATTTTTTTTAAATTTTATTGTTTTTCTTTTACATTATTTTATATATAGTTTAGTCAAGTAAATATTATCATAATAAGAAGCAATAATTGATATGTACAAATGTAATATTTCAAAAATATTAATGCTTATTGTTTTAATGATAAGTAATTATTATTATTGTAATAAAAAGTAATTATTATTACGAAGAAATGTAATGTTTTTGAAATATTACATTTCTTCACAACAATGTTTGTTTTTATTATACGGACTTTTACTTTTAGTTATTTGCTTAAGTAATAAGCTTTGTAAATAAAAGTAATTATTGATGTGAAGAAAAATAATACTATTATTTTCACTCGATTGTACTTATATTTTTAACTATTTGGCCAAGTATTTATTGTCGTAAAATGTAATTATTATTACAATGAAATGCAACGTTTCTAGATAATTACATTTGTTCACGATAATTCTTACTTTTATTCAAGTAATCATTGTCGTAAGAAAACGTAACTATTGATATGATGTAATGTAATATTTCTGTATTATTACATTTGTTCACGATAATTGTTACTTTTATTTATGAGAATTTGTACTTTTAGTTATTTGTCAAATGAGTATTTTGTAAATAAAAATAGTTATTGATGTAAAGAAAAGTAATGTTATTTTCTTTAATTAAATTTCAAATTTCTTATTATTTTGCACTTTTTTAATAATATTTGTATCATGATTTAGTATTCAGGGTCTAGTGTTCAGGATTTTAGGGTTTAATGTTCATGGTTTAGGGTTTAGTTTTCAGGGTTTAGAGTTTAGAAAATATAATACTTTATATTGAATGATATGAAATATTTATATTGACATAAGTATACATTTGTGCAAAGAAATGTATATATTAGGTTAAATAAAAGTAAATATTCTCATTAGGGTTTAGTATTCAAGGTTTAGGGTTTAGTATTCACTATTTAGAGTTTATTATTCAGTGTTTAGGATTTACAAAATATTGAATGATAGGAAATATATACTTATATTGACATAAGTGTACATTTATGCAAATAAATGTATATCTTAAGCTAAATAAAAGTATAAAAGTAATGTTATTTTTACTCGTTAGAATATGTAATTTTGTATATTTAGTCAAGTAATTATTAATGTAAGAAAAAGTAATTATTCATATGCACAAATGTAATTTTTTAAAATTATTATATTTGTTGTAATTATTATTGTAATTTAAAGTAATTATTGTTGTAATAAAAAGTAAGTATTATTATGAAGAAATGTAATGTTTTGAAACATTACATATTTAGGGTTTAGTATTCAGTGCTTAGGGTTTAGTATTCATTATTTAGGGTTTAGTATTCTGTGTTTAGGGTTTATTATTCATTATTTAGGGTTTACAAAATATTGAATGATAGGAAATACTTATATTGACATAAGTATACATTTGTTCTAACAAATGTATATGTTAGGCTTTATAAAAGTAAATATTACCATTAGGGTTTAGTATTCAAGGTTTAAGGTTTAGTATCCAATGTTTATGGTTTAGTATTGATTATTTAGGGTTCAGTCTCCAGGATATAGGTTGTAGAAAATATTGAATGATAAGAAATACTTATATTGACGTAAGTATACATTTGTGTATACAAATGTATCTTAGGATAAATAAAAGTAAATATTACCATTATGGTTTAATATTCATTATTTAGGGGTTTAGTATTCATTTTTTAGGATTTAATTAGTACCCAGTGTTTAGGGTTTAGTATTCATTATTTAGGGTTTAGTATTCAGTGCTTAGGGTTTAGTATTCATTATTTAGGGTTTAGTATTATGTGTTTATGATTTAGTATTCATTATGTAGGGTTTAGTATTCATTATTTAGGGTTTAGTATTCTGTGTTTAGGATTTAGTATACTTATAGAAACATAAGTATACATTTGTACAAAGAAATGTATATGTTAGACTACATAAAGTAAATATTTCCATTAGGATTTAGCATTCAAGGATTAGAGTTTAGTATTTACTATTTAGGGTTTAGTATTCATTGTTTTGGTAATTACAAAATATAGAATGATAGGAAATACTTATATTAACTTCTTAATATTTAGAGTCATACTTATTTTCAAATGTAATAGTTATACCTAACAAATGTCTACATTATTGAAAAAAAATGTAAATGTTAGGCCTACTTAAAGTACATATTCATGTATGAACAGTAAGATAAAAATAATTGTATTACTTTCATAGTAATACGATTATCCACAGCAAATAATTATCCATAGTAATATTTTATACTTTTAGTTATTTAATCAAATAATTATTATTGTAAGAAAAAATAATCATTGATATGTATGAAAGTAATGTTATTTTTACTCATTAGAACTTGTAATTTTGTATATTTGGCCAAGTAATTATTGTCGTAATAAAAAGTAACTATTGATGTAATGAAAAGTAATGTTTCAAAATTATTACATTTGTTCACGATAAATGTTACTTTTATTGATGCGAATTTGTACTTTTAGTTATTTGCTCAAATAAATATTTTTGTAAGAAAAAGTAGTTATTGATGTGAAGAAAAGTAATGTTATTTTCGCTCATTAATACTTTTGTGCTAACAAATGTATATTTTATACTTACTAAAAGTAAATATTGTCTTAATAAAAAATAATTATTTATATGAAGAAATGTAATATTTCAATATTATTACTTTTTACACGAAAATTGTTGATATAAAGAAAGGTATGTTTTCAAAATATTACTTTTCTTTATTGTAGATAATTAATGTTCATCATAAAAATATTTGCTTTGAAATAACTTAGATATAAATAAATAAATATAAAAAGGCAAAAAATAATAGATATTAAAAAAATAAAAAATAAACACAAAAATAACAATTGAAAAACATTGAGAAAAAGTAGAACAAAACTTTGCAAAACACAAAAAATTCAATAAAATAATAAAATGGGGGAATGGGCTGAACAAGGTTTGAACTCGCGACCTCTGAAGAATCAACAAAGGTTGACGCACGCAGCAACCAGTGCACCACATCATTTGTATTGCTTTTAACTGTAAAACAATTGATATACATTGTCGAATCGGGTCGGTCAAAACAGAACCCGACCCGGCCGCATACCATGCGGGTAGCCGCATGTAAGTCCATCCCATGATGAAAATAATAAATTATAGTTGAAAAATATTTGTAAAAAGATTGTTGGATATGAGATTATAAAAAATAAGTTGGGGTAGAGCAACTTATTTTTTGGGGAGCTTATAAACTCTTGGAGCTTATTTTTGGAGCTTATAAGTTGTTGATGAGCTTATTTTGCCAAACACTTTGAAGGAGCTTATAAGCTTTTAAACAGTTTATAAGAGCTTATAAGCTCAGCCAAACACCCTCTAAGTAAGATGGAGGGCCAAGATTACTTCTCTTTTCTCAATTACATATAGGCCTTCTCAATTGAACTTTGGGTGTGGTTCTAGAGAGAACTACATTATTTGTGAAAATGGGAGAATCATTCACTGTAAAAATTAATGCATTCGGTGTTAAAATTAATGCACTAATTTTTTTTAAAAAAAATGCTCCCTTCAGGATTCGAACCTAGGTTCTATATTCATCCAACAAGATGATGCATCCACCGTAGATCTTGATGATCGAATGGCTGAAAATGGTTCTTCGTTCTTTTTTTATTTATGATTCTTTCTTGAACCTCTCCCTATATATATATATATATATATATATATATATATATATCAGGGTTTTTGAGATTGTTTTAGATTAATGATTTTCAACTATTTGAGTTTTTGATTTTTGTTGCAGGCTGTTTGATTAACGTCTGCAAAATAGGAATTTCGGATGGCTTCTGGAAAGGGAAAAGGGAAAAGCTTCAGATGGTATGACTGTGTGTTCGAAATATTTCGCTTTTTGTTCGTAACTTTAAGATTCAAAGTTCAATGTTTCTAATATATGTTCCAACTTTGCAGTGAATACTTTGTATGTGAAAGGCAAAAAAAAGGACACTACAAGGTTTGGATATATTTTCGTCATTTTAGTATTTTAAATTAATTATCATTTTCTTAATAGATATATACTGTATAGGAGAAGGTTCTTTGTCTAATCCATCAATGAAAAGGAACAAATCAAGAGAATCATCCATATTTTTTTGACACTTTGGAGGAGGGGGAGCGGTGAGGTTTGAACCCTGGACCTCATTTTTCGTATACAGGAGTTCGCACCACTTGGTGTCCCCTTGGGGACTGGAGAATCATCCATATTGAACATTGTGTAAGGTATTTTATTATAGATTATGTAGATTAGAGGTTCTGTTCCTAGCTTTATTAATTATGTTCGAAAATAATTGTTGGTTTATTTTTGTTATTATTTGATGTGAGTTGTCTGGATTTGTAATTTCTAAATAAATTGCTATGATGTTTCTCAATGTATTAACTGATGAGAAATATGTATTCATCAATATTTTTGGATTTTATGTTTGTTTGTTGTAAATTTGTTTTGCATGAAAGACATGATTTTTATTTCTATTTATTTGACCATTTATGTTCGTTAGTTTTAAAGAGTTTGTTCGAATATGTTATGTTTGCCATTCATTTTAATTAGTAAGTTGTCAGTCTGTGTACCAATAATATTAATTAATATACTTTATGATTGTTGTGAAATTTTGTGAAATATTATAACAATGTGTTGGTCGTTCGTTCTTGATGATCTTTGATTCTTAATTTTTTTCTGGGTGTTGGGTGTTTTATAAGTTGTTATTGAAAAATGATATTTTCCATTTAAGGATCTGAAAGAATGCATTGGCGTAGTTGATGATCTGCAAGTGAGCAAACGAGGGGTTGCTGTGATGGAGAAATACAAGCAACACAAGGTTTGTACATCTTACCACTATGTGATTGGTTGGATTGGATGCTACTTATTACTCATATTGTAGACTAACTCTGCAAAATTGACTGCAGCTTTTTCCATGAGTAGAAGAAGCCTTAAACTTAAAAGAAGTGTACATAAAAGCTTTCAAGGGTTTCATTCATTCTGCTGCATTAGGTCGAACTAATGCATTATCAGTGATTGGTTTTGTATTTAGGCTGGTATACGTGGAAAGATCTATGACTTGATTTGTTGAATTAGTATCGATATCTTTTGGGCAATAATTTTTAGGAATTATTTTTGTCTATAAAGAATAGATTAAGGGCAGTCAGTAGTTGCTACAAATTCAGACTATTTCTAGCACAGCTTTGGCAATAACATTATATGAATATCTGCTGATGTGGCTGCAAACTTGGGAAAGAATATGAATACAATTTTGTAGGTTTCTACAGTATGGAGATGAAAATGTGGTGAAGCTACTTGGTTGGTGTGTGGAAGATGGTCTGCAAATCTTTGTGACAATCTTAATGGTGTACTCCCCGTCTTATATACTAATTCTTTCTTTAATCGATGTTGACAATGAATCACTGTTAGGGGCGTTTATTTTGAATGATTAGCCTTGATTGGTAAAAATAGTAAGGCTAATCCCTTGTTTACTTTGTTGGATTGAAACCTTGGGATATCCCAAAGCCCTTGATTAGTTTTATCATTTAAGCTAGTTTTGTTTGGTTCTTATCTCATCAAAATGGTGGGATTGAAGTAATCCTACTATTGAGGATAAAATACTCAATTCTCCATTTTATCAATCATGCAAAGTAAAAGCCCCCTTATAGGTTTATGAGAATACAATTTATGGGGTTTTTTTATAGCCTTGATCCCAAAGAATCGAAATTTCTGTTGCAGCTGCTAAAGGCTTAAGATACATTCATGATAAGCCACCGATTCAAGTCCAGCAATGTTTTTAGTTTTTGAATGTGAAACTACTAATCAACTCTATGTCAATGTATAATAGATGTGGTCAACTATTTTGGTGGATACTGGAAGAAAATCTTGTGAGTTGGGTATGCAGTGGCACCAACTACATATTTTAGTTGACGCATGATTATCACCTGAAACGAAACAGAGTAGAAAGTAGTTGAACATGAATCTGATGGTCATACATCCGAGGTGAAGAGAGTTTATTAACACCTCAATTTGGGGATACAAGTTGATAGGTGGGAAGTAGATGTAGGCTTCTTCTGCTCAATACATAACATAGTAGGAGAAAATAAAGACAAAGCATAATCCATCTAAGCTTTGAAACATAAATCAAGTTTTTGTGAAGATGGAAATCAACCGTAGCAACGGATGGGGTCGTTGCAGCCCTTGGCGGCAGACTGGCCAGCGCCGTTTCTTCCGCCCTTCTCCAGATACTGCTGGTGATACTCTTCAGCTCTGTAGAATCTCTTGGCTCCAACTACTTCTGTCACTATCTTCTTCTTCACCTCTTTCTGCTTTGCTTCTAATGATTCTTGTGCTAATTTTGCTTGTGTTTCGTTGTAGTAGTATATCCCTGACCTATACTGTGTCCCAACATCATTTCCCTGCAACATTATTACAACTCATATCACTAAATTCTTCAAATCTCATCACTATTACTCCAAACAATCTCATCAATTTTTTATAAAATTTCCTCTATTAAGAGCTTATAATACCTATTTAGATGAAAAAAGGGTGAAAGATTATGCTCAAAGTATCTCCAAATATATTTACTTAATACGAGTGGACTATGTTGGGAAGTACATTTCATGATCCAATTTCCATCCATTTCAAAGCTTAACTTTAGCAAGCTAGAAAAATATACCTAGAAATCAATTTAAACAACATAAAAACGAAATTCAATATATAAATTGACAACCACATCATATATAATGTATTGAAATACTGAAAATACCTGACGATTAAGAGAAGTAGGATCATGTTTGGCCCAGAAGACATGAAGCAAAGTTGTGTAGGGGCAAACATTGGGGTCGAAATGGAGGCGAACGACTTCGGCGTGGTTGGTGGATCCGGTGCAAACCAGTTCGTAATTGGGGTCGTGGACGTGGCCTTGCGAGTAGCCCACTTCAGTCTTGACGACGCCTTCCACTCTCTGAAAGCTCAATTCTACCCCCCAGAAGCAACCGGCGGCAAACTGGGCCAACTCCAGACCCGGATCCGCTGGGCTCTCCGTATCCGGTTCGAGCGCCGGGTTGCTTGACTCTTTCGACGCCATTGTTATGGTTGAGAGCTTCAATTTTGATTAGGGAGGAATTTCACCCATCAGTTTTAAATTGATCTAAATCAAGCAAATTTAGTGGTTTTCATTACAAGTGGGAGAATTGTGAATTTGGCCGTATTTTATGACCACATGCATGGTACAGAGACTTTTCTTGATTTTTTTAGGGAAGGAACAGATCTTTCTTAGAGTATCCGCAATGGACTTACTTGATAACCTACTTGATATTGAAGGACCACATTGAATAAGTAGTGTTGTATTCAGAGCCCCCCCAAATTTTGAAAAAAAAAAAATTATAATATGTCTAAAAATGTTATTATTATTATTATTATTATTATTATTATATTTGTATTTTAGTAAAAAAATGTCTAAAATGTATTGAATGCCCCCAAAAATTTTTTAGTAAATGTTGAACTATATTATCTATGAAAATGTTGTTATTATTATTATTATTATATTTGTATTTTAGTAAAAACTGTCTAAATGTATTGAATGCCCCCAAAAAAAAAATTAGCTAATGTTTTGAACTATATTATCTATGAAAAGGTTGTTATTATTATTATTATTATTATTATTATTATTATTATTATTATTATTATTATTATATTTGTATTTTAGTAAAAAATGTCTAAATGTATTGAATGCCCCCAAAAAAATTTTTAGTAAATGTTTTGAACAATATTATCTATGAAAATGTTGTTATTATTATTATTATTATTATTATTATTATATTTGTATTTTAGTAAAAAATGTCTAAAATGTATTGAATGCCCCAAAAAAAAATTTAGTAAATGTTTTGAACTATATTATAAATGAAAATGTTGTTATTATTATTATTATTATATTTGTATTTTAGTAAAAAATGTCTAAAATGTATTGAATGCTCCAAAAAAAATTTTAGTAAATGTTTTGAACTATATTATCTATAAAAATGTTGTTATTATTATGATTATATTTGTATTTTAGTAAAAAATGTCTAAAATGTATTGAATGCCCCCAAAAAAAAATTTCGGGCCCCTGGCTGTATTGAGGTTAGTTGATAGCCTACTTGATTTTTTTAGTTTTGATTTTTATGCTTTTCATTTAAATTAATTTTACTCAATTTTAAATAACATATTTTTCTAATAATTAAAAACTCCATTAAGAATGTGATTTTTTTTTCAAGGTAAATAAACTTTATTAAGAAATGGTGACTACCAGATGTACTTAGCCTTAAAGAGAGTAGAACAGACTCAACATACAGACCAAACTACAATCTCAACTCGGATATAGTACTTCTTCAAACCAATTATCATTAAACTACATGACTCAAGACACTTTTGTAGGGAAACAACGAATAGGATTAGGGATGGCAATCTACCCGCGGGTAGTGGATATCCGCGAAAACCCGAACCCATTAGGGTGGGTTTGGATACCATTTGATATTCATGGATAGTTTCGTGGGTACAATTCACTATCCATTTAGTTCGTGGGTATGGGTTTGGATACTTACTATCCATACCCGCGAAACCCGTTTACCCGCGAAAAATACCCGTCAATTACCCGTCAAATATCCACAAAAAATTCTATAAAATGTGGGCTTTAAATATTAATACATATTTTGAGATTATGGGCTAGTATTTTATATTTTAAAATAGGCCCAAACAATAAGGCCCAAAGTCTAATATTGAGCTAAATGAAAGAATGGAAGCTTTTGGACTTGTCTTGAAGATGAAGAAGAAGAGTTCAATGAAGATGGTTCTATTTCTACTGTCGAGCAATTATAGACATTGTTCTTTGTTGGATTTTATATTTTAGTTGATGAATTTGAACATTGTTCTTTGTGAATTTGAATTTAAACATTGTTCTTTGTGGATTTGAACTATGCTATTTGTGTTGATTTTTTTTTCTATTAAATTTGTTGTAAATTTATATTTAAATTCTATTTCGTGGGTATCCAGCGGATAGTGGGTATCCGGCGGATAGCGGGTATCCGTCGGATAGTGGGTGACGGATACCCGTCGGATAGCGGGTTTCGCGGATACCCGACGGGTAGCGGGTTTGGATACCATTTGATATCCATGGATAGTTTCGTGGGTAGCAACTACTATCCATTTAGTTCGTGGGTATGGGTATGGATAGTCATTATCCGTACCCGTCGTACCCGATTGCCATCCCTAAATAGGATCCATCGTACTAGTAGTATTCCACCCGTCACTCTTGCGTACATGATAAATTGTTGTACTTTTTTTTTATAGCGTTAACTAATTATATTTTGTGTTAAAATAATAAATAAAAATTATTGTGTTATAGTGGAAAAAAAACATAATCTTTAATTAATCAAATAAATTAATTTTTTTTAATTATACTAATAATAATAATTAATTAATTGTAAAATCGACAATTATAATATTGAATAAAGCATGGTAATACAAATTAGTAAATTTATAAGTTTTGAAAAAAAAAATTGTAGACAACACTCATTATATTTGATATCTTATTATTATTTTTATCACATGCTAAAATCTTCAAGTCACTCGAACTCTTTACTCTTAAAACAGTAACGTAAAGTTGACCATGAGAAAATATTGGTTTCTCTAGAAAAAGCTCCACATGTGACAAGGATTGTGTCATTGACTCTTGTTGTTTGTCATGGCATACGGAACAATTAGAGAAATTGTCTATGCTCAAAGTTGAACAGAAATCGTGGATTTGTTGGAGTCAGAGACATTTTAGAAATCAACATTTTTTAGCCAGAATTAGTACCAGTCAATATTTTAGGCTCCAACATGTGGCTACCAAATCTTATACTGTAAGTAATCACTAAACGTGTTCCATTACACAGCCCTTGAGAATGGTCAATATTCCTTAATAACATGATCGAAGTTACAACTTTCAGATTATTAATTAATATAAATTGATTGATAATAGTAACAAATTAATTAATACATAGTAAATTTAAAAAATGTAAAGATAAAAAAGTAGAGAAATAGAAATTACAAGTGAGAGTATGCTATAAATGTACGTTGTAATTTATATTGGGTATCTAAATGTGGCACGGTAATAAATAATACTATTTGGGTGTGTTGTATTTGGTTATTGTAGAAGAAGATGAATGAGAAATGCTTTGGATATGAGGAGTGAGATCCTAAAAAATTAGTCATGGAGGCCAAAATTAGGATGTGGAGTTGGAATAGGATTTTTGGGATAGTTGAAGATGAATCTAATTTGGATTCTTGGTGTGCTGATGAGTTGGTTCCCAGAATGATGTAAGATTGTTGTTTGGTACCTCTGGTACCTTTTTTTTAATAATAAACTTCTCTTTTTCGATCAAAAAAAAAACTATTATTTCCGTCCCACGCAAATTAGGAAATGGTGTTTTAGGTAATAAAGTAGCCTTTCTAAACTTAATTAAGATAATTAAATGAAAAGAGAGAAATAGGAAAATGGTATAAAATTAAAGTGAGAGAGACGCACGTAATGTAAATTGCATTCAAGTGAGATAGATGTACACCTTACTTTATTTTTATTTTTTTAATTGGGACATTATAAATAAGATAATTAAAAAAATAGAATATTATTAATAAGACGGAAGGAGTAATAGACTAAAAGATTCACTTTTAATTTTAAATTATTACGTCTTCCCGTGTGATGCACGATAATCATTGAAATCAAACGACGTGTTTAAATAAATAAATATAAATATTAAACATAATTAAAATATAAATAAATACAAATATATATTTTTAAAATAAAATAAAATAATCCACATCAATTACTCAATAAAAACTCAAATTTGAAAACGTCAATTTTTAGCTTTGTATAAAGAAAATGATAATTATAGTTACTCCCTTCGTCCCACGAATCTTGACACGTTTCTAAATAAGGTAATACTTAATTAATATCTTCACTCCCCTACTTTATCACTTTTATACTTTATTAGCTACACACTTAAAATACTAATCTACAACTCCTTAATTTTCGTGAGTATTAAATAATTAAAAATAATTTGATAGTGAAAATTAACATTGCATATTATTATTATTATTATTACTACTACAGAGTACTACACATCATAATAAATAAATAAATATTTTCATAAGCATACATAAATAAAAAATCATATTTGAAATTATATTTTTAATATATATATAAGTAATTATTCATCTACAAAGTTATATTAAAATTAACAGACAAATTAAAGATTTAGTCATAATCTTTAATATAAGATGTACATTGAATGTTTTTTTTAGAAATCAAATTTCACAATTTCAAGAAACAAATGGTAAAACTACATTATTTTGGGAGATGGTCTTTCATATGAAAGAGGTATTTATATTGTATACTGTATTATATCGATATAGATATAAATTGACAGAAAATTTTGACTCGAACTATCAACCGAACAAGGAATATAAATACAAGCTATATTTATAATTATTGTAAATTCAGACAAAAAAATCACCATAATCTAAGTTCAGCCTATTTTTTAAGAATAACCCTTCCAAACACATAGAACAGCAAACGCATGTTTAAGAATTCAGAAGTAAATATGGAGAAATCACTCAAATGCTCAAAATTTGGAACTTAGCAGCATTTGAAAATCCATACAATTCAGTGGTCTAATTGTATTCTTGCAAGATTATTCACAAACAACAAAAAGTATCAAATCCTATTAACAAACTCAGCATTACCTACAAACATGAATTCGTGATTTCAGTAGCCATCCCTTTTCTTTTATGAGTGAGTAGTAACCATACCTTCTATTGATCAATTTTTCACACCAAAAACATGGAAAAAAGAGCTCCACCAGCGAACATCCTACTCTATTTCTGATAATTCCCATTCACAAGTTAAAAAAGCTTCTCCTAAATTTTCCATCTCTGATACAACCTTGTACCTGGAGCTTCTAACGCGCAGTGTGTGAGTGGTCCATGACAATGAAACAGCAGCAGACAACGAGAGCTTGATAACACGGTGGTGTATGAGTGAGCAGCAGGCAACGTGAGTTAAACAAGGCTAAGCATCCATCTCATCATCTTGCAATAAAATCTCATATATATCAGTCCTGAGATTGAGTTCCTTTTCTCGCATGACTTCTTGGAGGTCCGACAGCTCTTTCACAGACAATACTGAATTCAGTTTGAGAAAACCATCAAGCCACAGCTTTTTCGACCTGGAAGTTGGAAGAAAGGTCACGTGTCAAAATAGTAGGGAACTCTTATAGCAAACAGACAGCCTTTGCAGGTATATCATCAGATCAGAATATATCGTAATGCCATTTAAGTTTGGTCTCTCTATGGTAAAGGGACTGAGAAAAGGTTTCGCATCTTGTACTCGTTTCAAGAGAAAGTTTTTAGTTCCCAGGAATCAAACAACTTCAGCTAGTGGCAAACAACATTCAGAAACCGACAAAGGTAATACCATTATAGCTCAAAGCTGTAAGCTCTTAGCCAAGTTTTTTCTTCAGTAGCTACAATTATAGATACCATACATACATCTGGTGCAAGTCTTGATGATAATTCTATTATTATTTCTAATTTTCTTATCCTTCATACAATTGGACACTTATCAAGAATAGAACGAGTATGAATTTCCAGATGGATGTTATGACAATTTGTACACAAATACTAAATTAGATTGCAGTATTGATCCTTAAGAGGAACATAAGTAACTGAAAAACAATCCCAGCTAATTTGAAAGGAATATTATCCTCGATACAGCAAGTAGTTTTACTGTTGTCAAAGAAGTCATACCAGGGGCATGCATGTATTGCACGAAAGAACACTCTTTTAGCTCCAGAATTATTGCATGCTACACTCCTCTCGTATTCAACGAAACAGCGCCAGAGAATCACTGAATTGTGCAATTTGTCATCCTCCAACGCCCTTTCAAAAAGTCCGCGTATTCTGTGCTGGGAGCCTCCAGTACTCATCTCAAATGCCAATGCGTAAAGCCATGTAATGGCAGATGGGTTTCTGATATTTTATCAATCACGTAATCAGCTCCTTGTCAAGAACTAATGAACCAGAGAATAAGAATACATAGCACATGATGAGAAAGAGTCATACTTTCGGCAATGATCATCAAAAGTCCACCGCAATTTATTGGGTGAAGTGTAGAGATAGCTGATTTCAACTAAAGCATAGTGAAGATGAGGGTTAAATGGATATAACTGCAACCCTTTCACAATAGATTCCCAAACTCCTGAAAGCTTAAGTTCCATGTGATTTCTGTCAAGCATCCTCACGTAATAGGTAAACAAGAATTCAAGCTGTCGGCTATTTCTCCTCCTCTCTGCAGGAAGAAAATAATTGTAAGGATAATACATGATTGAGGAATTCCGCTACTCGAAACAGTGCATCTGGCAAAAAGAGTCCAATTCTTGAGGGTCATTACATAAAACACATACAGAAGAAGTATATTCACCTGGAAGCACCATTGTAAAAGACTTTTCCAGAATTTCTAAAGCACAGGCCCATCCAGACGTCAGCTCTTCAAATAAAGCTGCTGAACTGATAAAAGCAGCAGAATGATCATCTATGACACCATGTGCCCATGTTGAACTCAACATTCTTATACGATCTTTGAACCCCTGGCGGGCTCTAAGTTGTTGGACACTTGACAATTGTCCTTTAAATGGAGTATATCTTGTTCCACTGCCTAAGCAAGATAAGATATGTATTGCACGGGATGAGGAGTCAGAACTTTCGGAAGAATCATTTGCAAGCTCAACTTCTGCATACCAGAAGTACAACAGAGATGCATTTGACCGAACATCCTGGTTGGTTAAGTACAAACACATTAAGTTTCAGGTTTACATGGATGCAAAATGAGGAGCAGAATTACAGCATACAAGAAGTGACCATGAATAATAAAAATAATATCATCATCTGAATGTCTTGAAACAGTTTTGTTGATTCTGGCAAGATACATAGTTATTTTGGAGAACTTTAAGTTACTATTTTAAGTTTGAAAATTAACTGTAGCAACAAGTCGCAGGATAACCGAAAAGAGATATACTGGCATGAGAAACAAGTAGCAGGATAACTGAAAAAGTTGGTAAATACAGCCAGTTCAGTTATTGCCTCAAACTCAATATAATAACAAATTTTATACGTTAAAAGAATTGTAAAATGTTCAGAGGATGCTACAATATGATAAGTCTTGGCCAAAATGTTGCAAAATAACCAAACAGTGGATGATGAATTAGTACTTTAAAATTTCTACTGAATCTGAACTACTGTAGAGCTTGTCACATTAAGGCAATACATACCAGTGGAAGCCCCTCAACAGATGATAGAGCCATGTCAAAAACCTTCCTGGAATGATCAATATTCCCATAGAACGCTTCTCTTTTAGCATAAACTCCACATAGCAAAACATCCTATAACAATGAAGCACATAAAAAGTTATAAAGCATCCATACACTTTCAAACCAGTTTTGAGTTGAGTTTGACGAAAGATAAAAGAGAAGCGTTCTATGGGAATATTGATCATTGGATCAAGTGTAAATCTCAAAAGAATCTTGGAGGAAGGTGAGAGTAAATCTGAACTTTATAAATCTCAAAAGAATATCTATTCAAGTGTAACTCTCAAAAGAATCTTTGGATCTTCTTTAGAAGGTGAGAGTGCATAGTAGATCCTCTGTTTCAAACACATGCAGAATCATATGCTTTACCCTGCAGAAGATCTCTCAAGTAAACAACATTCCCTCCAATAAGCATCTAAAAACGACCAAGAAGTATGTCTCCTTCAGATTAACATTGACTGGGGATTGGCATCATATCTCATAAAGCATTTTGCTGATTAGTATGGGAAAAGGATTTGCAGTTCTCGGGAACTCAAGGTCAAATTAAAAATATTAAACACATACCTGCCTATTATTTTTCAGTAAAGTCTTGGCCAGAGCTCGACATGGTGTCACAGAATAACTTGTTGAATTCATCCTTGTGTTTGATAACTCCTCAGCAACAAGAGCAGCTTCCTCAAAGATGTAGTTTTTTGGAAACACTTTCAAACAAAGTAAGATAGCATTTCGGAGAAATTTCATCATATTAGTCCTCATATTCGAGTCATTTGAACTTTTTAAAAGTAGCTCCAAGCTAAAACTTCTTAGATTGGTTGACTTCCTCACCAGAACATCGTGCACTTTTCCCAAATCCTCTAGAAGAGAACAGGGAGGACTTTCTAAACTAAGTATCTTTGCAATCCAACTTGAACTGTTTGTGCAAGTCCTATGAACATGAATGATGTGGTCAGGGAACAAAAGAAACAGCAGTAGATATCATAATTCCATAACACCTACCACTGAGCTATCCTTCCTTCGAAGAAATCTATAAACTGGGAGACAAGAGAAAATCGGGCTTCCTCAGACTTGAGTGAGAACAGGTAATCGCTCACATCTTCATACAATATTATGCTCAAAATTTGTTCATCATCTTCATGAGAAACCTGATCTGTTTGGCGCAAAGTCATTTTCACCAAAAAATCTACATATTATATGAAACAACAGTTGCAACAGTAACAAATTATTGGCAAATTTTTGAAAAAATAAGTTGTTTCAATGAAAAAATGCTTATTTTTCCGCTAGCTGAATCAGGTGGCAAATTCAGTTTTTCTTTTCCACTCTAAGAAAGCCTATATTTCCACATTTCTGCTCCATTTCTACCCTTTTTCTATTTCTTTTTTGTTATTTTCTTTTTCTTCTGTCCTTTTTTCTTTTTGAATTCATGTAGTTTGACTAATGATAAAATATTCAATATACTATTGAATAAAGATCATGACAAAAGCTTTAATTTTGATATTATATTATGTTAAACATAGATTTATAATAAAATTATTATAGAAGTTAGAAGTCTCAAACTAATTTTTTTTCTCTCATTATCATTTATCTTTTGGCTTTATTTATTGTATTTTCTATATTTCCTTACCTTTTATATTTTTGGTTTTATTTAATTTGCTTTCTTTCCTTTTCTTTTCTCAATTTTTATAGCAAAAATCTAACATCAATCTATATCGATATCTACATCTATATCTATTATCTATATAATATATAAAATCACAATTTTAACGACTACTTTTTACCGTCACTTTTAAGAAGTGGAATTTTCGGTACTTCAAATTCCAGAATGCCTATTTTTCTTCCACAATTCACACTCTACAGTTTTATTTTAATTATTTTGGTACTATTTTATGTAACTATAACCATTCTTGTACATCGCACGGGGTAGCAGTACTAGTTGTTAAATAAACTCAACATATATGTCACTCAGACTGCATGAAAATAAACTCAGTAGGCAGGAAAAAAGAAAGGAAAAACAAAAGCCATAGGATTATTTCCCATGGAATTGAGATGCAAGGACATAATGCCATGCATTATAAGGTCTATTATTCATATGAAATGACAGTTCAGTTAAACTAATCATACTGCGTAAATTATAACTTCTCTTTTCAGTACGAGTAAACCATAAGTATATTGATAGAAATAGCACAAGAATGGTGACAAACCAGAATTAGCACGAAGAGGCATCCAATGATCGAAATCTCTTGTGATTTCTGCCTTTGACCACTTAGTCCATGTTTCTGTATCTTTGATCTTTATATCAGCTTCAGCAGCAGCATCAATGCCAAGTGCTTTAAGCAGAGATTCAACATCATCCTTCTGCTCAACATCACTCGAGTCCAGTTCATCATTTAATTCCTCTTCAACCACCTGTCCCTCATTAGTAATTCCTGGCATTTCAATTTCCTTAGTCTCGGATGATGGGTCAAACCAACCTGTCCAACCACCTTCCTCAACTGCATCTGAGGCCTCCTCAGAGATAAGCCTCTGTCTCTGTTCTTCCTCCTTCTCTATCCAAGTTAACCATCCAAGGGCTCCATCTTCCCCGATTCTGGCACCATTACCACTCCAAAAGTGCTGAAACAGTCTTTGCTTACTTTGTTCCGAGAGAACAAATGGAGAAAACAAACTATACTCAAGCTCTGCCTGAACTAAAGCAGTTGCCAATTCTTGGTAACCTGCCTGCCACTCGAAGCGGCAAAGACCAATGAAAACATCGACCAAACCAAGCTCCAGTTGAACAATAGCCGGATCAATTGATGTTGCATTGTCGGATGGATGCGCCTGCATCCAGCACAAGATGGACGCGGGATCAATATTTCAGAAATCCTAACTAATAAAAGAAAACTAATCCCTCAACCTAATGCAACATGACTAACAAAAGAAAGAAACATAAGCTCTGGAAGTATTTCATGCTCAAATTTAACGGATGTGTATGCCAAATAAGACTAAACTTTCACTACTATTCAATATGTGAGTCTGTCACATGCTCTTCTTCCTCTTCTTATGTGTTCTGCAAGTAATTCCGTTTTAAGTGTATTAATACAAGCAAAGGGGAAAAGCATGGATCTTTAAAGTGAGAACCTGCCTATGCTGCTTTATGCAAGCACCAGCCAAGGCTTGGATAGCATTTGCATACATTTTCCTTATCTCAGAAACCTTGAATCTGGAAAATTCACCCCGGAGAACCCGCAAAAATTCTTTCCACAGCTTGCAACTTCCAGAATTGGATGTAAGTATCTTCTCCCATCTCCTAATCAGCGTATCGGTGCTATCTCTGCTCTGATAAGCTTTCATAAGAGAAATAAGTAAATCTTCACTCTCTGGATTAATCTCAGTTGCTTTCTCCAGAATACTGATTTTCTTCTCAAGGATCTGTAGGCGAGCACCTTTATGAGACTGTTTACTCGCCACCTTGTCTTGAAACTCCGCAAAGGCCAACCACAGACTCTCGTCCTGAGGATGTTCCCTTGTCATCTTATTGAACTCCTTTGTTTTCCGCGAGACCTCATCTTCCCAGGACTCTTCAACTACTTCAGCACTAGATACCCGTCCACTATCAGAACCTTCATCAACTAAGGGGATATAATCAGCAACCGAGCTCTTGACATGATTTCTAGGAGCAAGAACTCGCATTCGTTTCAAGTCCTTATGACGCTCGATAGCAGCATATTTTACCGACCAATAGCGCCCCCCTGACCTGAGTTTGCTATCTAACGCATCAACATCATTATCCCCCTCCAAACGACAAGCTCTTTTATTCCGCTGGAAAAAGTTCTGTCCAGATACTTTCTTAGAATTGTAAAGCTTATAACGAGCAACGTCCATTCTGCATTTCATCATCACACTTATAGTTAGTCCAAGAACACAAACAGTATCGTTTTCCAAAAACAAAAGACCTTCATCCACATACCAATGGACATTGTCGTTGTTGGTCCCTTTTCAAAGAAAGCATATATACTTCTATCCCAAAGAATTTTGCGAGTAAAAAAATTGACCAAAATCAAAGTTCTACGGCATCATACTCTAGAAAAATGATCAATGCATCACATCAAGAAAATGAAAAGTAGTTTTCATATTTCAGACTCTGCAATCAAAACACTCTTTCGCAGACAATGCAAAAACAGAGAACAGAGTACAAGCTGCAGCCAATAATGAAATATTAAGTTAATTCCCTCCAAAAAATGCATCAAACCCTAGAAAATGCATTAAATCAAGCGAAATATAACCTGTAGATGCTACCAAAGGCCAAATTATCGCGATCTCCACGGGAATCAAAGTAGTACTCTTTCTCATTAGCAGTAGGAGAAGACGCCCATTTCTCAACACCTGGTTTCCTCGAAGTAGAGGATAGTGTTGCGGCATAGCTAAACGATGCACGCGAAGCGCTCGACTCCTCCTTTCTCCTTTTCTTCTTCTTTTTACTCTTCCTCCTAAGGTCTTCATCGGAAGAAGCGCTAGCATCCGACGGCACCATCTCGTACTGCGGCGGCCGTTTCCTGGCATTAATTTCTTCCGCTGCGTCTTCTTCTTCCTCCGGTTCCTCATCGTAGGTGAGGTTGTATTTGGCAACGGCGTCGTTTATGACGGAGAGGTCGGTGTTGAAGCTGGAGTTCTGCAGCCATTTCGCCGTATCGTTGTTGCCACTATCAGTGGCGGCAACGCCGGCGAAAGCGGCGAAGAGCGGCGTCGTTTTGGTAGTTTGGTCCTCTTCCGCCATATCCAATAGAGCTTGAGAAATTATTTTAGGTGATTTTAATTTGGGCGCATATATATACTAGTTTATTTAGAGCACTCCTTGCAGAAATTTCAAAATTATGCTCCTATATTTCTCCCTAAAGCTTCCCTATTTAATTTTAGAATCTCGATTTTATAAATGCATACACCAAATCTCCTATTTTCTACATAAAAACAATAATTATGTGTGGGCCCTACTAATTATAAGCTTAAAATAAATTTAGGGTGAGTGTAAATTTAAGATTGAATTTAGGTAGGTGTAAAATTTTTAGTGGGCCCCATCTAATTTAGGGGATCTACTGGATGCATTTTTTATCTCATTTTCAATTGTTTTAACCTAAATTTAGAGTTAGTGATGCATTTAAGTGATGTGCTGGGAATGCTCTTAGGACTTGTTTTGTAGCTTGGTCGGGTTTGGTCCATATAGATAAGGAGGCCACATTTCATTGGTTCATCCATGATATTAATCCTAAGCTATGCGTTTTGTAGTCCCCAAAACAAAACCATAGGAGAGAGTTTATGCGTTTTGTAGACTTCAACTAAACATATGATAACAAATTAATTTACTATTATACCCATATTTTCTTTGCCAAATTACCAACGTATCCTCCCACTTTTTAGCTGATATATCGGCGGGAAAACATGCCCATATGGTATACATTTTGGAAGGATTTTCAGGTAAGAGAGACGATTCAATCCTTCCTTAATCATCGACTACTTACTGCCGGAGCCACTTCCGGGAAATGAGAACAAGGCTAGGACGTTGGACTTTACATCTGAAAGTGCGAGAATGACCATGAGTGAGGCGCAGCATGGTAATCTGGAAACACGCCCTTTTGCTCATCGTTTCTCAACATAATGGTTCGATTAATTGCGCGTCTAGGCGATTTCAGTTCGTCGTTAGTTGTCAAGAGTTGTTCCATATTTTCCATTAATAGGTTCGAGGTTTACTCATTTCGTATTTTGGAGAATGATTACCTGGTTTTGAGTTTCCCTGTTTTCGGTAATTCATAAAACTCTGCTAATGTTTACATGTAAATTCTGATAGTGTTCTTCCCTTGTAATAAAACTCATTTCGTTATGTGCCCTTCTATTTTATCAATTGTTTTTTGGTTTTGATATTGTTCAGATGGTGTTTCACACTCCAACAAAGTGTGTTATTCTATATTTGGTTTTGTGATTATCAAGGTTTGCTTTGTTATATATCCATTGATGTAAATATTTAGGTGCAATACCTCTTATTAACTGAATTTATTTCAATCTCTGCAGCGTGATCCTAATGCTCGTCTGATGCGTTCCAAAAGTTGGCCATTCCTTGAAGCTTGGAAAGAAGTTTTCGGTAAGGATCGTGCAACGGGCGCTAATGCAGAGGACGTTATGGAGGCAATGCACAAGATGTATCAGGTTGATTACCTTGCTGTCGGAGGTGATAACATTGCACACGGAGGTGTTGATGGCTTAAACGGTCATTATAACGAAGAAGAAACAGCTATCGACAATGCCGAGGACAACGTTTGCCAAGGTGAAACGAAGGTTGTACCTGCAGGAAAATCGACCAAGAAACGCAAAGCCAAAGAAGAGATAAACGGGGTCTACGCGTGTCTTGTGGAAATTAGTCGGAATACCGGTTTGCGTCTAGAAAACCTTGCAACTCGAATCGGCTACGAGTTCGACCTTGGAATGGCACGGTAGAAAGTATTCGAGCAGCTTGGCAAGATACTTGGACTGACTACGAACGAGAAGTTCGATGTTTGTGAAATTTTAGCCGACAAGGTGCAACGCCTAGAGATCTTCATCGGGCTGCCGGACGAAGCAAAGTCCCAGTATGTTGAACATCTTCTTTAGTCACGAAACAATCAGGAACGTCTCCCTTGATCATGTTTCGGTTTTTTTGCACTTTATGTGGTCTTGTTGTATCCAAACTTCTATATAGGATCCAAGATCTTTTTGGCTTGTTGGTTGTTAAGTATTTTGTGTATATATGTTGAGTCTGGGCGATACTCGTGAAAGCCCTTGCGGCTTGTCGAATCCCAAGCTAGAAGTTGTCTATATAAGTTATGTTATCTTTAGATTTTGCTGTGACTTTGAAATCTAGGAGTATGTTATGATGCATATTGGAATGCTTCGTTAGTTAATGGGTTTGTTGTTTGTGCCTTGAACACAACAATTTTTTTCATATGGTCAATTATGATTATGTTAAATAGCTTTCGAGAAATAATTGCTCCCACGAGCATTATCATTTTTTATAAACATTGGAATGCTTCATTAGTTAATATTATTTCCATCAAAGTGCAGAGGTTGTTATTAAGAACATTTTGTGATTTTGTAATAATGCAATTGCTCTATGACACATAGATGATAAAGTGCAGGCATAATGGGAAAAATGATGCCAGACGATATGTTAAGCATTACATATTGCATCCTAGAGGCTGCCCCAACTTATGCTTTGGCAAAATATCGCCATATATATCCAGGCACATGGGATTAACACCCATATTACAAACCAAAATCACTTTACTGGCCAAAGCTTTGATACTGCAAAATAGAATTAAGCAAGAGGGTAGCCCATACAAAACAACTAGAACAAGCCTACAAACTATTTAAAAGGAGATGATGAAGCGCATGAGCTCTCACCACCTAGGCGTGCTTTGTCGGTTTCGTTCTTTGCGTTGGCATTCTTACGGATCATCGGTGCTTCATCAACAGTAAGATAACGGATCTTACTCTCTAACTTGGGCCATGGAACGAAGTAATGCGGTGTTATGGCTCGGGAAGGTGCACTATTTTATCCCCACCGCATATGCACTCGAGTCCTTGATGGTCGTTGACATCGTTGTGGTCCATCGTCTGCAATAATATGAATTAATCAAATACATCAACAAACGTGCCTTCAACTGGAAATGAGCAAACAATACTCGAGCAACAAAAAAATAATAACCAAGTACGAGATAAAATTCCTAGCAAACAAGCAATCCAAGCACATTTAGCAGAGAAACACCCTAAAAACATTCCAGTCGTACAAGATCCCATGAACACACATAAATATTTGAATCAAAACAATGGTTTTACAAATCCTAATAACAGAAAAAATAGGCGACTCCCATGGCCAGGCTTACAATAACCAACGCACTGTTAACTAGCCATATATTGCTGCCACATTGAAAGTGCGAGTTCGTCCTTAGCCGCAGTCCACTTGGGAGAAGGCTCAACACTCTCAACAAACTCCCTGTGATCTGACTCAAGTTCAGTTGTATCGGGGAACGTATTGTTGAACTGTTGTTCGATGGGATCTACAGGCATCTCTCCCCGAATAAAGTTGTTCAAGACGAAGCACGCCATGATTAGTCTAGTCTGTGTCTTAATTGAATAGTACGATGCACTGTACAAAATACCTCATCTCATCTTCATGACTGCAAAGGCACGCTCAATGGTATTGCGAGCCTTTGCGCGCATTAAGTTGAATAGTTCCCGAGAGTTCTGTGGTCATGCTGCGATCGGGCCCCACTCCTTCAAGTGGTAGCGAACCCCCTTGTACGGTGCAAGGAAGCCCTCGCAATTGGCGTATCCATTATGAAAATGAAAGTATAACCAGATTATGAATTGCAAATGTTTCCTAAGTTGCAGAAACATTTTGATATTTATTACAACATGAGATAATAAGAATAATTGATGTTACCATTTGGCACACGTAGCCCGTGAGGCTTATTTAGTGCATCGTGTAGAATACGTGAGTCCGCTGCCGAGCCCTCCCAACCGGGGATGACATACACAAACTTGAGGTTGTGATCACAAACGGCCAATATGTTAGTGAAAATATGACTTTTCCGTTTCCTATAATGTGGTCTATCTCTGTTAGGTACCTTCACGTCGATGTATGTACCATCTAAAGCTCCCAAGCAATCCTATCAAACAAATACACAAAGAAAAAATTAAAATCAACTAATATTTCACATAATTAACAATAGAGCATGATGTGTATTTTATAATATGAAATTACACCAATGTATAATGACATGTTTAATTTACCTTAAATCATCTCCACCAGTTGTCAACGCAATCGTCCGTAACAGGTTGTGGTCTAACGAATAGCAATATATGAAGTGATAGCCTTAAGGACCACATGAATGTACTTGGAGATGGTATACCCCGATCTCAAAAAATCAAACTGGACGACCCTATTCTTTTTATAGTGTGCAAGTACGGAGAGGAACATAGCAACCTGTTCCTCAACATATACGAACCTGCCATCCCAATTCCCTCAACAGTTGGCAAAGACGCCAAAATGTATGCCATCCATGCGTAAATTTACAATACAGTCAACATCAGTAACATTAACTAGCCTATCTATGTGCTTAACTTGATCGAGGATACGAGTCAGTATAGCATAAGGCCCGGGGTCCTAAACATCGCTTTCCTTTCCTCGACCTAATACTGTATAAGTGATCGAATACAACAATGAGTTGCAATAATAGTTGATGCATAATCTCTTCAACCATTGAATACACATACGCATTTATGCGGCGTCGATGGAGCATGGTTACTGTCAAATTCCCTAATCTGAAATTTGTAAGAATTGGATGAATTTCAAATAGAAGATATATTAACTATCATAATCTGAAATTGCATTCTTTATGGCTGAAGTCAGGGACGGACCTGGATATTTAATAATGATCGGGCAAGATTTCACCGGATGATTCTAATAAAGTTTTAGTAAAGAAAACGAGTTGAATCTTGAATAATTATTTGAAATGACACAATTATGATCGGGCGAGATTAACATATATAGATAAAAAAAATTAAAATCATACATTTATAGGTAACAAAAAAAAAATTGACCGGGCGACGGCCGGGGTGGCCTGGCCTTTAGATCCATCTCTGGCTGAAGTTCAAATAGAACATATATCAATTTTCACAATCTGATCTTGAAATGTTTGTGGCTGATTTTCAGGATGTATTCACCTAATTATCGAATATCCTCACATGGCATACTATTGTAAAGCAAAACACATGACAATCACAGCAAACATTGGCCGATCAAAACACATGACAATCATATGACAACTAAAAAAAAAACCTAACTCAAAAATGGATTTAGATCCACGACAAAAATGGATTTATGTTCGTCGGCGCACCTGCGTCAATATGTAAATAAAATGCTTTAGCCGGTAGTTCGAATATATATTCCACATCAACACACATCGAATATACAATCATATGACAACTAAGGCCCACAAGTGCAATAGAAATCCATATTCGCCAATCGCGATTCCAAAATCTAGAAGAGGAAAGTTTTTTTTTTTTTCAAAAAAAAAAAAACCCTAACTCAAAAATGGATTTAGATCCACAAGAATTCAAATAGCTTCTCTTACTCTGCTCCCCTTATGTACGATCGATAGTCGAAGTCAACAAAAATCGAGACCTGGCGAACCTCACTTGTGGCAGGGAATGAATATCTTCGCTCTTGCTTTTGGATGAAGAACACAAAAGTCTATCGAGTTGGGGGAGACGAAAGAGGAAAATGAGAATTGTTTTTTTTTTTTTACCTTGATTTTGAGGGTAGTATCATAAGAGCCAAAAATTAACTGATGAACTGTAGCAATGGCTAAAATGGAAACGAGGGTGAGTCCCGATTTTAGATTCCAAGATGAATAGTATTTTTAGAGCGGGTCATGCTATTACAAAAATTGGCTACAAAACAGACAAAAATGACCAAGTTGTATAAGCAATGTGTTGTATACTTACCTACAAAACACGCCCTTATATGCAATTACAACTCGGCCCCTTTGTATAACAAACTAGCACCTTGCACATTATACAAATAGAGGGTGGTGAGCATATTCGATTATTTGATTAAAACCAAATTAAATCATATTTGTATTTAATTTTAAAAAAATTGAATCGAATTTATTGAAATCTTTAAAATTAAAATCGAACCAAATCAAAAACCGAAATAATCGAAAAAATATTATACAAAAAAAAAATCTAATTTAATATCAAAATTACATATGACCCTTATTAGTTTGTAGAAAATTAGGAATCTATATATTATATAAAACACCAGTTTCTAACGTTAAAATTTTCCCGGCAAATTTTAAACAATTTTTCTCCAAAATTTTAGATACATTTAAAAAAACGTGAATTTCACCAGCAATTCAGTTTTTCTCCACAAGTGAACTACCCACTACGCCAATTAACAAATAAACTGCAACAACCCACTACTTGAAAAAACGTCCAATTTTCAAGTTATAAATACCAAATCACATTCATTTACCATTTCACACTTCTCTCTCCTGTTTCCAAGGAAAAACTCAAAAAATTCACGAACGAGATTACAGCTTCTATGTATTCAAAATTCATGGATGGACCTAAATGAGTTATGTGTTAGCTGATGTTTTTAAGGCCGCATAGTGGAGCCGAGGCGGAGCAACGAAGGCCGGAGAAGCAGACTTCTGTGTGCCTGAGCAGTGTTGCGGTTGCTGCTGTAGAAGGCAGGGTGGACCGTACGGCGATGAGTGATAGGCGAGAGAGATGCAAGGCTACAAGAGAGACTGGAGTGAAAGAGATGCGGAGAGTGCGAAGACGTGCGGCTGCTGCCAGAATAGGTGGGGCGGGGCTGTCACTACAGTTCTGAGAAATGGGCGTGAAGAGTGAAGAAGAAGAAGAGCGGCGCCGTGTAGAATTTAGAGTCTTTCTTTCTTATTCTTTGACTCGAGGGTTTCTTTATTTTATTATGAGTATAATTTGGGTTCAACTTTCTTTTTTTTTTAGGCAAATTCGGGTTCAACT
This sequence comes from Salvia miltiorrhiza, assembly GCF_028751815.1. NCBI lineage: Eukaryota > Viridiplantae > Streptophyta > Magnoliopsida > Lamiales > Lamiaceae > Salvia > Salvia miltiorrhiza. The sequence continues at coordinate 29,254,943 of NC_080390.1, forward strand.
TAATTTTTTTCAATTGTTGGGCTTATCGTTGTATTCTTCCTTTTTGGGCTGACTTAATTCTTAAATTTATGTGTTTCGTGCCCAACACCAAATCTTCCAACCAACTTTTTTTCATTTAGGAACAAGAATTGTTTCCTTTTACTCATAGCTTAATGATAATGGAGAAATCAATTCACTTCCTGAAATATATGGTGAACAAAAATCTCCACCAATAACAATAATATATATATATATATATATATATATATATATATATATAGGAATTGGTTCAATTGAGATTTATATATATTTTGAGATTTTGAGATAAATGAACATATAAGTACATTTTGATGAACTTGTCAATTAATTTTTATGAACGCGCGTTGGTCTAGGGTTCAATCCCTACAAGTGGCGTGTTTTTTAAATAAATTAAATAGATTCATATGTTCATCAGTTATATTGGTTATGTTCAAAGAATTTATTGATATGTTCATTTATCTCAAAATCTCAAAATATTTAAAATCTCAATATAAGCTAACCCTATATATATATATATATATATATATATATATATATATATATATATGTATGAAAATAGAATTTTTGACAAAAAAAAATTTCACAAAAATTTAGTTTTATTTCAAAAGAAGGCGCATCTCTTTTCCATTAAGAAAACACTAATATTTTAATTTAATTATTATTTCTCTTGTGATTTTTCACTTTAATTATTTTTTTCTCTTTTTAGCTTATTTTTCACTTTTAGATTGTTTATTTTTCTAAAGATTGTACAATTTGATTAATAATGAAATATTTAATATGTGTATTAAATTAAAGAGTGGATTTTGAAAATAGCCACTTTTATATAGTAAAAATAAATTTTACCCACTAATATAAAAACTTAAAAAAATATCCACATTTACCATTTTACCCTTACATATAAAATTTTACAAATACCCACTGTTCACAGGTTGTGAATTCAACTCGAATTCACAACTAAATTCAAGTATTAGTTGTCAATAACAAGTGTTGGTTGTGAATTCGCGTGAATTCACAACCAACATTATTTCGAGTTGTGAATTCACAACCGATAAAACTTGAATTCACAACCAACATTATTTCAAATTGTGAATTCACAACCAATGAAACTTGAAATCACAACCAACACTATTTCAATTGTGAATTCACAACCAACGCTGATAATTCAGTTGTGAATTCATAAACCTGGTTGTGAATTCAAGAACATTTGTACAAAATTGCGCGATTTTCATCAATTTCTTCGTTACTTTTATGTTTTTTCGATTACATTCAATTGAATTAGGAAGAAATTTATCCAATCTGCAGAAATTCATTCCAATCATTCTCATCGGCTTCATCAAAATTCAAACTTGATCCCTAAATTCAAATGAAAAATTATCACAAAATTAAAGCTTCAAAGACCAGATGAATCAGACGGCGGCGACTTCTCCTGCTTCAGCCCGCACTCCAAACCCTACGACGCCCTTTGCCACGCGCTCGCCGTCGTCGTGGCCTCCGTCAAATACCGCCCGGCGTCGGGGCACAGATACCCCTGCCAATATGACGACGAATTCGACGCCTTGAAGTTCAGATCCGTCGCCCAGCGCAGATCTGCAGCGGTGCTTCCTAGTACGAAAGAGGAGTGAGAGAAAAGAGAAAGAGAGAGGAGAGAGAGAAATCGGCGCCGGCTGAGATCCGACGGCGGATGCGCCGCTGCCGGGGTTGGTAGCTCTGCTTCTGGCCTCGTCGTGGGTGACGGAGTTGGCGGTGGCCGTGGGAGCGTACGGCGGCGCCGCTTGGAAAAGAGAAATCCAGATAAAGAGAAGAAGAGAGAGAGAGGGAGGAGAGAGCGTGCAGAGAGAGAGAAGAGAGAGAAAAAAATGAGAGAATGAGAAGAGGCTAGGGTTTGCCATTTATATAGAAGGGTAATTTAGTCATTTAACACAAAAAGTGGGTATTTTTTTATGTTTTTATTTGAGTGGGTAAAATTTATTTTTACTATATAAAAGTGGCTACTCTTATATATTAACACTAAATTAAATATTGTCACAATTTCTTTAAGTTGATATATAATATATAAAAATAGGTCCCTTCGGGGACATCCCGATAATATATAACAATAGATTTAAATTAAAAAAAATATATGCAAATTTAAAGTAAGCATTTTTTTTCTCTTTTTTCTCTCTTATTTTATAAGTCAGTTTTATCAAAAAGTTAAATTTTTAATTTTATTTTCTTTTTGTTATTTACGAGGAGTGTTTTATGAAATCATGGAAGCATAAATATGCAGAGTTCAATATGTAACTCTGGAATTATTAGAACTATTTTCTTATTACATGTTTCTATTTTATTTTTTCACTACTTTCATGCTTTAATTTTTATCAGGTATTTATATTTTCTTTTTGTGTTATTTATAAATTGCTATTATTGTAGAGAGATACGAATTATAGTGCATTTAATTTTTTTTTCATATGTTTGAATTGCTTAATAATTTAGTATTTCATATTAGTTGTATTTGAAAATCTAAAATTAAATGTTATACAATTGACTTTTACATAATTCTTGATTATAAATATTTTTAAATTAAATTAAGGTGTAGGAAATTATATTGGTTCATTTTAGAACTCTTTAATTTTCAATTGTTTAATATACTATAATCATCATAACGCTTTATATAAAGTTGAAAAATTAAGTTTTCAAATTCGAATTTTTATTGAGTAATTGATATGGATTATTTTATTTTATTTTTAAAACATAGTATTACATTTGCTTATTTTTTAATTTTGCTTAGTATTAGATTTATTTAGTTTTAGTACACATCGTTTCTTTTCAGTGCTCGCCGTGCATCGCACGGGAGGGCGTACTAGTTAGTTAGACAGCTGACATTTGAGTAATTGTATTTTATGAAAATTAAATAAAGTTATCTAACTCATTTTAACGCAAATTCTCCTATGCGGTTAACCGCATACGATGCAGACGGTTTGAAAGTTTACATTTCTTCACAATAATGTTTACTTTTATTCATAAGAACTTTTACTTTTAGTTATTTTCACTTATTAATACTTTTATTCTTAACTATTTGGTCAAGTAATTATTATTATAATGAAATGTAATATATCTAAATTATTAGTACATTTATTCACGATAATTGTTACTTTTATTCATGAGAACTTGTACTATCACATAAGTATATATTTATATGAACAATTGTATATCCTATGCTAATTAAAAGTAACCCACCGCATAGGTAGAGGTCAAACGCACAGGAGACCAACCTTATTTTAAAGGTTTGATACCTATATTTTCCAATAAAGAAAACTTTTGTGCAGACGCTAACGCTGGAATATTAGAACAGCATTGAAGACAAATTTAGGAAGAGAAATATGAGAAATTGATAAGAATAGAGAACGAAGATTAAATAGAATAGAACAAGAGAATTAGTAAAGAAATTTACTAATAACACTGATACGTGAAATAATAGAAAAGTTCAACTAATGTACCCAAATAAAAACAGAAATAAAACAAGCCCAAAATAAGATCAGTAAGGATTGAATAATAATAAAAAAAAATATCATAAAAAGAAAAGTTAATGTGTGAAGATCGGGTTAATATCGATAATTGATCAAAGTGAGTACAATCAAAATTGGATAAGCAACTATTTTTCACAAGCTATTATAACTAAATTACCTAAAAGAATTATCACACATCATTTACAACAAGAGTGATGACTTCCTTTCCTGCCCACCAACACAAAATGCAAACGCTCAACAAAAAAAAAAACAAAAAAAAAAGGCAGAGAATCCTATCGATACACTTCGTGTGCAAGATAACAATTCTGTTCTGTAATAATCAGATACAATTTTGGCAGAGGTAAAGGAAGATTCTATCATCCGTTAAAACCAATCACACTTCCAATTTTGTGCAGGCGCTCCAACATTACAACTGCATCGAAGACTGATTTGCAGATCAACGAGCAGAGGCCGGCATTTGTGGGGAGTTTTGGAGATGCGTCCCATCAAAGACTAACCTTCATAGCAGGTTGCCATTCGGATTCTCATGATGAGATGGGTTCGTAAGGGTACTGTAACCAAGGGTGTTTCAGAGCCTCTGATGCAGAAGGTCTCTTGTCCGGGTTCACTTCGAGCAGATGAGCAACGAAGTCAATGAAGCCTTGATCCCCCATTGGCAACCTATGTCTCAAGGATGACTTCTTGGGTATCAAGTATTCCAGTCTGTTACTATCCTGAGGAAAAAAGAGGAGCTAATACGTCATTTTCTGAAGATCGCGCAAATGTAATAATGCATGCATACAGTTTATATATAGAGCAGCAAGATATGTTAGATGTAATAATGCATGCATACATTTAAGTAAAGAAAGATGTTATTTTGCATTTAGTGGTAATGCCATCACATTATTATTTGATCGGACCACAGTTTGAGACTGAGATTTGGAGTGGAGTATGATAGAAAGGCTGCATTAAGCCCACCAACCATCCTCGTTTCGTTATGCATCACCAAAACGAGAAACATGCATAAAAAGGGGGACGAATAACATGAGGTACCTGGTTCCTTTCGTAAAGCATGTGATTTTTAGTGAAATATTTGTAAGTATCGCGTCCTTTGGCAAGCATCCCTTGCTCAATAGAGCCTATGATTCCAATAACTCGAGCAAGTAAGGTGGCAGGCGAATCATTTTGAAAGAGTACCTATAGAGGAAACATTGCGTTGAAGTTACATGGATTTCATGAGTAATAACATTGAAACAGAGGAAGAAGAAACAATAACAATAGATCATAACAGCAAATTGTTTTTTGACAGTATGCATTAATCCTGGTGCACAGATATCAGGTTTCTGGTGTTTTAGCCAGGCAGATAACTTAGAAGCCAGCAATAGTCCCAGCTACATTGAATGATTATTCAGTGTAATTTACCTATCCAATAAAATACTCAACACATCGTTAACAATAAAACTTACATTGCCTGTGCAGAGTTCTGCCAAGATGCAACCAAGGGACCAAATATCGATCTTTTTTCCATATGGAAGTCCCAAAATAACCTCGGGGGCCCGGTATGACCTAGACTGAACATAAGAACAAAGATGGTCGGTCTGAAAGCAACTACTTCCTAAATCGATAACCTTAACCTCACATCTACTGTAACTTTTGACCAAAATATTCTCAGGCTTCAGGTCACAATGTATGAGGCCAAGACTGTGTAAGAATTGAAGAGCTTCCAAACATTGAATCGTGATTGACTGCAGCAATTAAAATTCTAGTCAGTAGCAAATTCAGTAATAAGCAAGCACATAACAAATTTAGGACACAAAACCTGTAGTCTTGGCATTGTAAAGTATACTTCTCCTCCAGATTCCCGGTTAAACTTATGGAACTCATACAAGTTTGCTTTGAGCAATTCACAAACAATCAGTAGATGCTCCTGCATATATGAATAATTGTCAGTAGAGACCCTCTTCCCTCAGATCCGGAGCTAATATTTAATTCTAAGCAGTTAATAAAAGAGATTGATAGTAATTATGCCACTAATTCATTAATAAATTCTGAGCTATATTTAAAAATTGCATTTGATTCAATCACGTTATGTATAGTGTCGATATAGCCTCCATATGATTATAATTTATAAGACAAGGTCGTCAAAAGCAATGAGAAGCTAGCCAGGAGGATGTTTCAAGCCAAGTGCTAACAAAGTTCTTGATGCATATCTTAAATCAACTCTGCTACTGCCTTTTAGGCGAGGAAGCATGCAACAGTTAATGCTGAACAAAGGTATGCCGATCAAATTGATGGAAGAATTGCTTACTTACTCGATAGTAGAAGTAATCATACAACCGAAGAAGATGATACTTGTCACCAGGATCATGTTTATTTACATACTTGAGCAGCTTTATTTCATCAAGGCTCTGATCGAAAAAATCTTTGTTGTTCTTTATAATTTTCACACATACATCCATGCCAGTGTGCAGATCATGTGCCTGAATAGCTTTGCTGAATGCAGCTGATCCAAGATACTCAGTGACATGATAACGACCAGCAATGACTGAGTTCAAAACAACATGAAAATTTTTGTCCTCCTCGAAGCCAGTCCTAAACGAAAAACAGAAGCATAATTGAGGAAACCATTTCTACTACCACAGCTAGAATTAGTAGAGCAAATAAGTGGGGCCGTGGGGGTGATATGAAATCTACACAGTCACTTAGGAGAAGCGGGGAAAGCGAACTTCATCAACTCTATGATCTAACAGACTACCACTTCACAGTCAGTCTATTTTGGATATATAATTGGGATATAATTCTAATGATAAGAGGGAGATAGGGAAGCATCAAACAAGCATAAGAACATGACTTGGTTATAAGTCTATTCATTCACATCAACGGTGTTTCTCCATATCCCAGAAATTTGAATAGCTATAAAGTGGTGGTAGCATGGTGTTTTCAGCTACAACAGATTCAAATGGCAACAGTGTGATCTCCAATTTGAGTTCTTGAGCTGGGAGCTAAGCATGGCAGGGAAGTGGAAAGAGTTATATAGGTTTCACAGCTATCAAGCTAATTTCACTTATGGCTTACTCAGCATGCTCCATTTCAACCCCCATTGAGGTATCACACAACTTTAAAACTGTTAAGCCACAAACAAGGACTATTCACAGGATGGGGTGAAGAAAAGAGGGACAGGGTACATGCCTGTTTTTCCTGTGGACGATTTTCAAATCGAAGGTCTCAAATTCATCCTCTTGAGCTTTGATTTGCTTCACTTGCTCTTGAACAGCAGCAGCTTCCTCATCCTCCAGGGACGCCACTGGATCCTCTTCTGTTACGCCTGTTGTTTTCACATCTTGTTCTTTCTTTACAAGTTCCCTATCAATGTAGCCATAATTTGAAAGAGATGAGGGACTTGAATTTGCTGATTCTCCAGCATTAGGACGTTCATCCATTGAACTCTTAGTTGGTGAGGAGTCATTGCTTTTCGGCCTCCATGATGCAAGCATGTCGTCATTCGCCATGCCATGATCATAAGCTTCATCCCCCAAGATGGTATTACTCTGGTTTGACCACAAAGCTTTACCTGAGCTTTTTTTCACCAACTGTCCATCTCTAGGAGGAGGAAACGAGAAACCTCCTTCTATTTGATTCTTTGCTATTGCATATGGATTCTTATCATTATTCATCATATATTTCTCAGTATTATGAGTCTTTGATCTATTATTGTCTTTCTTAGATCGTTCACCAGCATTCTTATCTGAGTCATGCTGCGAGTGTCTAGACACTTGAACACCAATATCATTATCCTGAAAGTATTCTACATCACCTTCACTGCTGCCTCCAACCAAACTTTCTCGCACTTCGCTGCCTATATCAGCAGCATCACTGTTGATCCCTACACCAATAGATCTAACTGAACCATGTTGATTATCATCCATGCAGATGTCTGGTTGCAGCCTTCCCAGTTCATTCATAACCTTTCCATCCCCTAACATCATGAGTTCATTTGTCTGAGTGACGAACCCTTGCCAAACAGGTTCTGAACGCATCAAATTGAGCTCCTCCTCATCCATCAACTGCCCATCATATTGCGTAATCAAATCATTCTCTGTGTCTCTCTTGTACATCTCAGTAGCTGACAGCCCAACAGGGTCATCTGCAGGTACAATAGCATTAACAGTTTTCGACTGGAAATACCTTTCCCCAGAGAAGTAAGAATCCTCCTCAGCGAATGACTGATCATCTTCATCATTTTTGTTCTGACTCCTTTCTTGAGGGTCTGGAACACTCCCATGTCCTGTCCCCTTCTCATTATCACTTGGGTAATCGATTTCATGAGCCAGAAACCAGGTCTCATCTTCAATAGGTTGTCTCATATAGCCAACATCATCATCATCTTCATATTCATCAGAGTCCCAATATTCATTAGGGTAGTCTATGGATTCACTCATTCCATCACCTATAGTTGCAAAACCAGAAACCAGGTCAGAAGTATCCTCGGTGATACCCTGACTCACGGATAGCCAACTGCCTCCTCCCAGCCTCTTTCCTATGAATCATCATTATGCAAATAGAAATGCATTAAATAACTAGAGAGCAGTCATAAAAAGAAGACAAGGATAGAAATAAAAGGATGACATAATAAAAATGCAACTTGTCAACAATGTGGTTGTTAAAGGGAAGGATAAGAATAAAATCATTGTAAAGCAAAAAAAGAAACAAATTGGAAAAAGGAGACTAAAGATATTCGTCATTATTCCACACCATCTGTGCTCCTCTCTACACATGTAAGAGTCAGATAGTTCAAGCTTTCCACTCTAGATATAGCAAGGCAGTAATAAGCATGAGGTTAAGCAAACCAAAGTGTGCTCTCAAGTCTCAAGTAGTTTTAGAAGCAGACTGTTCAAATGAGGACAAGTAGGACAGTGCACAGGTTTGACAAAATCAATATAGCAAGTAATAGTGACTGACACCCTATATATCAATCATTCAGAATCAGTATATTCACAAGGTTGAGCTATCCACCAATTCAATTATATCAGCATAAATAATCAATTTGAGTAATGCAATGATGTTCTTGTTTATATCTATATCAGCAAGTTTGTGATCGTAGCAAATATATTGGAAAATAAAACATTCTAAGTATTCAGACAAACCTGTAGTATTGATTTCTTGGCCAATAGGTACATCCAGAAATGACCCAATAAGATAAGCATTATCAGTATCCAAGATCTTTGGTGCATCACGTTCATATTTCTCCTCCCAGTGAATATTGAAAGGCTTGTCTTCTGACTTCAGTCTCACAGGTGGTAGCCTTGGTAACTCTTCCCTTTGGTTCTCAGGTGCAAGATGAAATTCTAATGCACCAAATTCTTTGGGCTCAGCTCCCTGATTCTTCCCAAAGAAAAGAGCTCTACCCACCTCATCTACTTGCTCCTTTATTGCTGCTCTAATGTTATTGACTTCTGCTTTCCTTTTACCCTCCTGTTTATCAACAACGGCAATAGCACTATCATAACTGGTTGAAGTATCTCCCCTGGAAGACTGGAAAACAGTTTTCACAGAACACTCTTTTCGGAGCTCTGACGAAGGATGATCGGATACATCACTTCTGGACCAGAGATTATCAACGAGATCATCCTTCGAGCATGTGATGCTTGGCATTTTTTGTTGATCAACAACTTCCTTACGATCACTCTTCTTCTCATAAGTCAAATCTGTGCTAACACTAACAGGCCAAGTGATTCTCTTTTCACCAGAAACACTGGCATCATCCCCAGATTTGCGGTGAACTTGACCACTCTCAAGAGTCTCAGTTGAATTTGTCTTTGCTTTTCCAGGAACCTGGAATCCCAGAAAATTGTTTTCATCAGCACTGCCACCATCGTTCTGGTAAGGAGTAACTGGACCATTGCTTGTACCGTATTTCCACGAATACAGATCAAGCACAGTATCATCCAATCCATTGGAGAAGGCGAAGTTTTTGTCACTTGGTACAATATTCTCACCAAGCTTTCCCTGCTTGCCAATAGTGCCAGCATTTTTCCACTTGTTGTCGGACCCATTTCTTCCAGTTCCGCTATCAACCTCTTTCACGATTAGCTCCTTAGATGCCTCAACAATACTCGAGGTAAATGAACCCTTAAGAGTTTCCCCACCATGTCCAGTACTTTTCGTGTTTTTATCTTCTTCTCCAGAAACACCCCCATTTAATTCTTTGCCTGATCTACCTGACTCCTTATCGTCAAGAATAAGCTTTTGAAGAATCCCATTCAAGTCAGGTCTGTTACCCAATTCACTCCGCAATGCAGCCTCTGCCTTGGTAAATTTGTTCCTTTTCAGAAACTCCAATATAACATCTACAGAACCCGAATCAGCCATTCGAAACACTTCGAGCAATCCAATCCAAGTACTGGAAACACCACTAACCTAAACCTGAAAAATGAGATAAACAAATAAAGCAGAAACCCGTTATTTCAAACCGGACCTTCAGTTCCCTACTCTATCTAAAAGACAGAAACAAAAGAAAACTAACTACAGAGAAGTTTCATTTTTTCACCATAGCCTTACAACCAAAAACTTACAGAAGCAAAACAGAGAAGGGGAAATTCAAACTCAAACCACACTTCTAAAAGCAGTAAGAATAGATTCATAAGAAATATCAAAGATGACATTTTCATGGATCCCAATACGCAGAATTCCATCAACATTCACAATACCCGAGCTACAAGTACCAAAAAACCTGAACGATATTTCATAAAGATCTGAGCTTTAACGAAACCCTAGAAAGCACGAATACTTCCGTGAATGGGAATGATTGTCCCAACGAATCAAAAGCAAAATGGGTGAGAATTCGAATTCAGATTAAAATGAGTGGCAAAAAAGCTTACAGATCGACGAGATGCTATTCGAGAAGCCAAAAACGGAGTTATTGAATCCATCGCCCAAACTTATTAAGAAATCTGAGTAAACAAATTTTGAAACACTTCTTCACTTTTCTGTGTAAGCAATACTACGAAGAATATGTTAATACGAATAAAAAAATCATAATTGAGTTTGAACTTTTTTAAACTTTTGAGGGGAAAATAAATTAAGGGGATGTTTAATTTTTACTATTTTAATTATTTTTGACGTTTCAGGGCTTCAGGGTTGGGTTTGTGGGGCATGGTGTGGTTAGGTCGGAAATTAAATATTTTAAATATTAGTATAAAATTATTTTATTATGAAGGCCTGCAAAATTTCTGGCCTTGGGATATGATTGGATAACCAAAATAATTTATGCAAAAAACCAATATCTATACATTTATTTACCTACACACACGGACGTTGTTTAAATTACTAATTTGCCCATTTCATATCGTTTTGTCCTAGTGAATATATAGTTCATAATACTTCCATGTATTTGTGATAAGAGGAATTCAAAGAAAATCGTTGAATATGGCAATAAATAAAATGAAAATATAGATTCAAAACTATAAGTAGGAATCGTAAGTTTTAGGCTTTTATATTCACTTTTGCTTTCAAAATATTTTGAAGAACTATTAAAATTTTAAATCGAACAAGCAATTATTAAATCTGCGATAACTATATTAGAATAATTAGAGAATCTATGAGATGATGGTACTCATGCGAGATACACATCAATCAGAGCTCGCAAAAATATTTAGACTAGATGTGAAAGTGTAACATAACATCACTCTTCAATAATGTATGGTTTAATAGGTGTGTAGCATAACATGAGTTTTCCCTAGTTATGGTTTAATAAATACATCATTTAAATTACATCTTCACCATTTATCAAACAAACAAGAACAAAGATACACACATAGACAACATAAATTATATTTGTAATAATTGACCGGCTCATTACTTATTTCATATGTACTTGAACATGATGTAAAAATAGGTGTAATATAATTATGACTAGCACACGAAAGTAAAATCATGGGATAGGTTACTATATTAAATGGTCTTGCCACATTAAATTGAAGTGCAAACATACATTCCATTTTGGACTTAGCTAAAAAAGAGTAGGACCTCTGTGTATAATTTAATTTTTATTACTTTTTAGTTTCATTTTATCGCGAATATATGAGAGCTGGGCTCAAGTGGGTAGTATATTCCAATAAGATCATTATTCAATGTTTTGAAAAACAAAAATATTATTCATGATAGTGATAGATATGAGATGTGCGAAGGTAATTACCAAATGGGCCAATTATAGTATTTTTAAAAAATATATATATATATATATATATATAAGAAGTATATCATATAATTGAATATATATTATAATAGATTAATCAAGTTAATATAAATTAGACCACAATCAAATCAACAATAAGTTATTATAAATTAAAGCATGTAAATAAAAATATAACCTACAACGATATTTGTGAACCCAGCTATAGTCTAGATGTACTATGATTCATGAGCTATTTTAAATTGTACTTTTTGAGTTGGAAAATGTGGTTTGGCATAATCATTAGCCCATTTTGCAGCCCATTTTGCGGAGGAAAAAACTAATAATTAGGCCTTTTTCTATAAGAATCTAACTCCTAATAAGATATTTGGTTATATAGTATACAAACGTATCACAAATATCTTAGTTCAAGGGGACATTTACTTTAGGAGACTAGACTTGCTATTCACTTGGCTAAGCTTATAAACTAAACTTGTTATGCGTTTGGCTAAGCTCTTGGAGTTTATAAGATATTTTAAAAACTTATAAGATATAACTTTTTAAGAATTTATAAATTCTAAAAATATTTAGATAATTGAGCTTATAAGATAAATTAAGAGAAAATCTTTGTTAGAGAAAGAAAATCATAGAAAAATAAAATTAGAATGATATATGATGAAAATAAAAAATCACAGTTGAGTTATTTTTGTAAAATGAGTGTTGCTTTTATGATAATGAGAAAATAAATTTGGGTAGATAAACTTATTTTTTGGGGAGCTTATTTTATCAAACACTTTGAAGGAGCTTATAAGCTCCTAAACAGATTAGAGCACCCGCAACGCTCTACTCGATCGCCTTACTCGAGTAGAGCGTTGCACTCGAGTAAGGCGTTGCGGGGGGGGGGGGGGGGGGTACTCGAGGGTTGCTCGAGTGCTCGGGTATACTCGAGCGAAGGAATATTAGGCACGTGCAAAGCACGCGCCTGAATTTATATAAAAAAAAAACAAACAAACAAATTTTCGAAATTTGAAAAAAATTTAGCTGTTGCATTTCTTGGAACTCGGTCTTTTGACCGTTCCAATTTTTTTTTTTTTGATTTCTTTTCTCCTCTTTAAAATTTGGCTGTTGCATTTTAGGTGGTTTTTATTTTTATGTAATTTTTAGGATTTTTAATTTAATGGAGTTTTTAATTATTAGAAAAATGTGTTATTTAAATTTGAGTAAAATTAATTTAAATGAAAAACATAAAAATCAGAACTAAAAAATTCAAGTAGGCTATCAAGTAACCCTAATGCAGCATTACTTACTCAATGTGGTCCCCCACTATCAAGTAGGCTATCAAGTAAGTCCATTGCAGATGCTCTAATAAGCTGTTTTAAAGAGCTTATAAGCTTAGCCAAACACCCTCTTGATAATTAAAAATAATGAGACTAATACCCTTGTTTATTTTGATGGATTGAAATTTTGGGGGTATCCCAAGGTCTTTGATTATTTATATCATTTAAGCTAATTTTGCTTGATTCATATTCTATTGAAAATGTGATATTGGATTAATCCTACTCTTGAGGATAAAAATACTCAATCATGCATCTTATTAATCATAGAAAGTAAATGTCCCATATGCAAAATAAGTATTTTTATCCTCGGTGGTAGGATTTCTCCTATTTCACTTTTTCCATGGATAAGAATAAAGCAAAACTAGCTTAAATGATAAAAATAATCAAGGGCCTTGAGATATCCCAAAGTTTTAATCCATCAAAGTAAATAAGAGATCAGTCTTATTATTTTTATTTATCAAGGATAATAAATAATCAAGTGCAAAGAATTTATCAAGGATAATAAATAATCAAGGGCCTTTGCATGATTGATAAGAAGCATAATTGAGTATTTTTATCATTAAGATTAGGATTTCTCCAATCCCACATTTTCAATGGGATAAAAATCAAACAAAACTTACTAAAATGATTGAAATAATCAAGGATCTTAGGATATCCCAAGATTTCATTCCATCAAAATAAACAAAGAATTATTTTTATCATCAAGGCTAGTCTTTCAAAGTAAATACCCCTTAATAATTTTGATTCTTGGTTCTCTGATTTTTCTCACTTTCTTGTGTAACTTTGTTGGTACTTCTTGTACCATGACTTTCTGGCTTTAATTTTATTTCTTTTTCTGACCAAAAAAAAAAAAATACCCCTTAATAATATCATATATATCTCTAGACGAATGATCAAATTTCGTATCACAAACTCACAGCTTTTATGAGTACTCAAATATATTCATAGGTGTAAGATCCCGATATAAAAAATATAGAAAAAGTTTTGTGTGAGATCGTCACACTATAACTATATATCGAATATGAGTTTGAATTCGAATCTTAATTCGTTTCGCACTAAGACGGACTTACTCAAATTTATATGAATAATTATTTAGTATATACTTATATTCTCATATGATACTTATTACCGAATTGAACATATATAGTTCTATACTTGGAGTTTATTTTATCATATACTAAACTTCCAGCTTGATATTATTAAACTCAACTCAACTCCACTCAACTCCACTCATCCAATATCACCCTATGGTCCCTACCCATTTATGAATCTCATCAGCAATACAAGTTGCTTGCAACAGTAACCCTTTGTTTCAAGCGTCAGTTCTCCTCTTGGAGCCCAGTTTCTCTATTCAAGCTCTATTGGACTTTTTTTCTACAGCTCAGCTTTAGCTTTTGTTGGAGCCGAGCATGAGCCACCTCAAGCTCAGCTAGGGCGTCGTTTTCGAGCTCGTTTCCAACTAACTATATGCTCCATATCGACTCTTACATCTGCAAATAATTCCATCTCAATTGATCCTTTTGTTCAAGTGGCTAGATTCTTGGGTGTTTGGCGATGCACTATAGAGTCCATGTGGGGTCTACTTGTTTTCACGTACGGTTGGGGTTATAGAGCTTTGTTTATCCTTTTATAGAGAGAGACTGTAGACATTGGTGATTGACATTGTTAACAAAGTATACGTTTTGGACTTGTATGTTGATGTACATTTGTTTTATATATTCAAGGGTAAGAGTGAATGCTATTAGAAAAGTCAATGCCCCTGTAGCAAAATTTTGCAATCAGGTGAGCTTACTTACATATCAAATAAAGATAAAATATTTTGTTTGAACAATTATATTCTTTTCAAAAATCTTTGAACTGAAATTATTTCAAGTTATTGTCTTGTCATAAATATTTTTAAATTTTGTGAATGATATCTATCTGCATTGACTTTGCCAATTTCTTAAACGAATTTGGATCATGAGCGGAAAACTATCTTGCCAAAATTAGTGTACACCTTTGACTAGTCAAGTGTTTGTGAGAGGTGGCCCTCTATTTGGAACACATCTTCATATATGATAGATTACAAAAAAACTTAAACTGAGTAGAACTTTAGATTCACAAATGAATTTAGAAAGCTTGGGCCTTTTCAGCTAAAAACCTCTTGTTGTACTGTTGAAATTAGGGATGACAATTTACCTGCGGATAATGGATACCTGCGAAAACTCGAACCTATTAGGGTGGGTTTGAGAGGTATTTGATATCCACGGATAGGTGAGCCGAGCTCGAGCTCATTTTAAAGCTCAAATTCGAGCTTGAGCCGAACTCGAGCCGAGCCAAATTTTCACGAACCGAGCTCGAACCTGAAGGTATTCGGCTCAGCTCGATTCGTATACAACCCTATTTATTATTATTTGGTTGTGGAATAAATTTTCTTATGTAGTTAACTACGTTTTTAATAAGTGAAAATGTGGTTTAATCATGATCAAGGATAATGAGACATTTGTTCCTATTTTTCAGGAGCATGATCTTCTACCAACATTCCACGATAGATTGAGTAGCGATTTTTTTAGAGTGGATTGCAATGGTTATACAAGGAATCTAGGCGTAGGAAATGGAGTATATTGACCACGACATTATACTCTATAAAAGTTGCAAAATGGCTCACCCTCATGCAAGACTTGGAAGTGTATATTTCACAGAGCTAACATTCATCACAACCACTTCGTCATTTTTATATGCTGCAAACGTGAAAGGATTGCTTCAAGTCTAGCTTTGAGGATGAGTTTTAAGAAGCCAATATGTAAAGACTTTTTGTATTACCGCGAGAGCACTGACAAGAATCCAAGATCAAGGCATCAATGGAGCATAGTAGGTTGTTTATTTGATCGTTTATTTACTAAAGAAATAAGTATACATGATGTTTTTCTATGAAAAAGCGTTATGTATGAGCGCTTTTTTAATATACATGGCATTTTAAGAACATGTATGTAGTGTCATGTAACGAATACATGACGTTGTGCTTACGCTTTTAGAAAAGCATAATGTATGAGCATCGTTTATTCATAGTATACATGACATTAACTAGAAAGTGTCATATGTGTGTTAATTTAAATGCTATACATGACAGTTTATGCAATTTGTCATGTATGTTACTAAACTTATCATCATTAATTGCATTATTCTTGACGATTTTCAAAGGGTATAGATGACGGTTTTTAGCTTTCATGTATGAGGGTTTTTGTAGTAGTGAATTGACTGTTATTTTTTGCGTTGAATCAACATTCATAGGTGTGGTTGTAGATATGTGTCATAATCTTAGGCAGCTAATCTGTAAAGATTGATCGTCGAGAAATCTTGTATTGTACTTTGTGATGTTAAATATAGTGAATTTGGCCATGAGACATATAACTCATGAAAAAGTATCTTGTGTGTTATTTAAATTTCCGCCATGTATTGACTGGAATGTTATTAACATTAGTCTTACAAATTTACACAATGTTCTTGTAGTAATTTGGGGCACAATTTTTTTTAAAAAAATAATCCACTTTTCTATTTTCACATAAAGTAAGATAACGAATTATCGTTTTATAATTATAATATGGAAATATTTTTATAATATGCTACAAATAGGAAAAATATTTATGCAAATAACAAGGAAGAAAAATAAGAGAAAAAAGGAGGAAGAAAAAATAAGAGAGAAAAAAGTGAAAATTGATGTGGGTAAAAGAAAAAAATGGAGAAAAAAAAATTGAAGTATGGGCTTAGGTGAGAGAAAAAGTTTTTTTTTTAATTTCTTATTTTATTATTTAAATTAATTTTATTTACAAACTTATTTATTTATATATATATATAAAGACGGGGAATGGTTCCAATGAGATCCTTAATATATGGTGAGACCTTAGATTGATTTGTAGGTGTTGATTTAATATATTTTACGACTGATATTTACCTGAAGGGAGAAATTTTTTATCTGGATTTGAATCTTGGAAGGAACAAAATTTTTACTAATTTTTTAAATATCTATATTCAACACTATATACTGTTTTATTTAACATTATATATTGACTTATTCATTATTCTCACTTCTAAAACATATATTTACCAGTTGGCAAATCAATATATTAGAACAAAAATGAATTGAATCAATCGTGTATATATAATATACTCCATCCGTCCCTAAAATAACTTCATCTTTTTCCATTTTGGGACGTCCCTCAAATAACTTCCTCTTTCTTTCTTTCCATTTTTGGACACCTACCCCACCACTAATAATACTTTATTTATTCTTACTTTTCACTTTTCACCACTCTCAATACTAATTATAACACTTTTCACAACTTCCAATAATAATTATATCAATTTTTCTCCACTATCAATACATTTTACAACTTTTCATTAAAACTCGTGCCGTCCCCAAAGAGGAAGCCATTTCAGGGACGGAGGGAGTATACTCGACCAAACAGTTTAGTCACATTCAACATTGTATATAGGTTTTTTAGGAAAAACAACTAGAAAAATTGATATGAAATTGTTTCTTTACACCAACATATAAAAGCCTTCAATTTATTCTCCTAATAAGATTGTCGATTGCACTAGTTACAATTCTATTGTAAACATCAAATCAGAAAAAATTCTCAATAATAACCTCCACTAAATAATACTCCCTCCGTCCCATTGGGCTTGTCCCATTTGATTTCGGTACGGTTATTAAGGAGAATATTATTAGTGTTTTAAGTGTGTAGGTAATAAAAATATAAAATTGATAAAGTAGGAGATGGAAGGTGATAAAGCAGGAAAGAGAATGTAATAAAGTGATAAAGTAGGAAATAGAATGTGAAAAAGTGATAAAGTATGAAAGAGAATTTAATTAAGAATTATTATTGTTTAGTTAATTGTTGCCATTTATAGAAATGGGACAAGATCGTGGGACAAACAAAAAAGAAATACTGGACAAGATCAATGGGACGGAGGGAGTATATTTCATCTCATAATCGACACCAAAAATAATTATATGCAATGGCATCAAGTATACTTGATATACTCGATGACATTAAAATACGACACAAAACATCTCTTGCAATAGAGAAATCCAATCCACAAAACTTACAACGTAGGATATATTAATTTACTCTCTCAACTCCCACTTACATACCTCATCAAACTCCACAGCCCTCTTACAACTCTCTCTCAAGCGTTGATTCTCGGCTTCAATCTCCACTGCTTTCTTCTTGCATTCTTCAATCTCGAGTTGAAGAACGTTCTCCCTCTCAAGACTAAGCCTTAGGGCTTCTTGGAGCCTCAAGTAGTCAAATTCGAGGAGAAATACTGACTCCCGAGCTTTTTTACCAGCCCGCTCCCGACTAAACCAGCTCGAAACTTGTTCAACATCCAGCCCCGTGGCCTCTGCCAATTCGTTTTTTCTCGATTTAGTTAAGCGATCGGAAGCTTCAAATGCTGACCTAAGAGCCTTAATTTGATGCTCTTCAAATCGTTTTGCCATAATTTTAATTTGGTTATGAACGTTGCATAGATAGTTAATGTGACTTGGAGTTTTGGTGATTTATATGGTGGGAAATGAATAATATGGTAATTAATTATTCAGAGAAATTACGAGATTGGCCTAAGAAATATGAGTTGACATTTTCGAAGTCAACAAATACTTTTCTTATTTTTGTTTGTTACGAGGCGGAAAGAGTAATGATATAGGAGTTTAATTACTTTGTCATGGAATTTTAAAATCTTTGTAGACGACTTTTGGCA
Organism: Salvia miltiorrhiza; assembly: GCF_028751815.1. Classification (NCBI taxonomy): domain Eukaryota; kingdom Viridiplantae; phylum Streptophyta; class Magnoliopsida; order Lamiales; family Lamiaceae; genus Salvia; species Salvia miltiorrhiza. The sequence continues at coordinate 29,273,695 of NC_080390.1, forward strand.
GCATTGCTAGCATTAGATAATTAGCGGTATCTTTAATGTGAGGAAAACCAATCCCATAAATTTTTAGATTAGAGTTAATAATCATAGAGAAACTTTGCAAGAGTTTTGTAGGCACACCAAGAATGGATATATTCATATAATTATTTTGTAGATTAGAGTTTATAAAACAAAATGCTTTCGGCTGCCAACAATGTCTGATCTCACTGAACAATGCAAGATTATCAAGCTTTAGTATTCGTCTTTATTTATATAAACTTGTACAGGAATTTACAGACGCACTCAATTTTGAAACAGTGTTTCATTTTCCTTTCTGAACAAGCCGCTCGTGAACTATTCGGGGCTCGGCTCGAAAAAAACTCGTTCCAAATTCGTTCGTTTTCTAAACGAGCCAAACTCGAGCCCGAATCCGAGCTAGATAAAATTACCGAGCCGAACTCGAGCCTGTGCATGTTCGGCTCGTACCTATTCGCGCGCGAATATGTTTGCGAATAGGCTCACGAATATGTTCGCGAATAGGCTCGCGAATAGGTTCATTAAATAATAATTTTATATATTTTATTTGTTACATATTTTTTAAATAATAAAAATAATACTCATAATTTAAAAAAAATACTACTAACTTGATAAATTATCTATTTGTTAAAAATAAATTATAAATTATGATTCATAAATAGTCTAGTAATATATGAACAAATATAATTTTTTTTATTTTAATGAAACCTTAATATATAAATAATTCGAGCCGAGCTCGAGATAAATGAATAATTAACGAGCCGAATTCGAACCAAACTCGAGCTTGGTATTATATAAGCGAGCCGAGCTCGAGCTCATTTTTAGGCTCGAATTCGAGCTCGAGCCGAACCAAATCTTCACGAACCGAGCCCGAGCCTGGAGGTATTTGGCTCGGCTCGGTTCGTATACAGTAGCACAGATTGATTTTATGAATGTCTTCTAATATTGATCAATGCTGAAGGCAGAAGGCCCATTACAATGAATGAACCCTCTACAAATAAATTTTTTTTTGGTAAGAAAAGTATTTTATTCAAAGGAGGTACCAGCGGTACCAAACTTACAAGATTCGGGAGAACAAATCATTGGAGCTCCATAAGGAGAACTCCATCTCATTGTTTAAAATACCAAAGCATCTATTCCAGCTCCACAATCTAGCTTTAAGCTCCAGCACCAGATTCTTCGGCTCCCAGTCCTTGTCCTCGAACCTTTTGCCATTCCGTCTTAGCCATAAAAGCCAACAACATCCGACCCAAATCGCTTTCAACAGCTTCTCGATCTTTTTGCCCTTGCGAAGGTAACAGAAACTCCGCCAGTGGTCAATCGGCGAGGCAGGCTGAACTGTTTGGATTCCGGTCCACCGCTGAATTTCATTCCACACTTCTTGTGTTGTTGAGCATAATGTGAAGACGTGACAGATCGATTCAGTGTGTGATCCGCACTGCTTACACAGATCATCTCCATCACCAAGGTTGACATTTCGCTTTCACAGCTCGTCACAGGTCGGAAGTCGTTTCCTCAAAATTCTCCAAGCGTTGACGATAGCTTTTTGAGGCGCAGGCGTCTGCCACACCGACGCAGCAGCCAACATATCTGAACTTGGAGCAGCAGCCTGATTTCTCCTTTCTCTGATGACGTCGTACGCCGAAGATGTAGAAAAAGAACCATCAGCAGATGCACTCCACGTCCATCTGTCTTCCGCATCTGCATCCAACACAAACGAGGAAATAAAAGATATTAGAAGATTCACGGTCTCCATCTCCGTCTCCCTCAGCGTCCGGCGCCATTTGAGCTCCCAAATCCATCTCCCATCCTCCCATCTCCCACACTCCTCAACCTTAACATCCCTCCTCAAGCATAATCTGAAAAGTCGCGGGAACTTGTGTTTCAGCGGTTCCGGTCCCGCCCAAGGATGATCCCAGAACAAGGTTCCTCTCCCATTGCCTAGTTTTCGGCGAATATTCTCCCTGAACCACCCATCACTTCCCCTCCCTCCCTCCTGAATAATTTTCGTCCACCACCCTGATTTCATCCCCCTTCTACCCTCAAGTGAAAAACGTCCTCCCTCCCACTGAATCTCCCCATACAAGGATCTGACAACCCTTGCCCAAAGAAGGTCGTTCCTATCCCAATATCTCCAAATCCATTTAACCACCAAGGCCGAGTTAACCCACTCTAAGTTTCTAAAACCCAGCCCCCCTCCTTTTTACCCAAACACAGCTCGCTCCATTTCACCCAAGGTATGTGGCCCCCATTCCGGGCCCCTCCCCACAAAAATTTACGGCACAAAGAATTAATGGAATTCATTGTAGATTTAGGAATATGAGAGAACGACAGCTGAAAGACAGGGATTGCTTGAAGGACGGATTTTACCAGGGTGATTCTACCTGCCATTGACAGCTTCAAATGCTTCCAGCTGTCAATTCTCTTTTTGATTTTCTCCACCAAGTATTGCCAATCAACGATACTTCTTGCCTTTCCTCCAATCTTAACACCAAGGAATTTAAAAGGCATGGAATCCACTCTGCATTGGAGCAAATGGGCCATGCGTTCCAGCCTTCCTTCCTCCACGCCAACACCCATCACACTGCTCTTCCCAAAGTTCACCTTAAGCCCGGACATCAGTTCAAAGAGTCGTAAAATTTTCTTCACAACCTCAACGTTATCAACCTTATCTTCAAAGATGAAAATTGTGTCGTCGGCATATTGGAGGTGTGAAACCTTCACCTTATCCGTTCCGATTTCCGCCGGGATCAGACGTCCCGCTTGCACCGCTCTCGACACCAGCGCATGAAGGCCTTCTGCAACTATCAGGAACAGGAACGGGGACAAAGGGTCTCCCTGCCGGAGGCCCCTTTCCAGGAAAAATTCCCCTGACGGGGATCCGTTAACAAGCACATTGGCGGAGGCCGAACTCACACATCCACTGATCCATCTCCTCCACGTAGGGCAAAAGTTCATTCTCTCCATCAAAACGTCAAGGAAATCCCATTCCACCGAGTCAAATGCTTTTGCAAAGTCAATTTTAAAAAATGTTTCACGTCTTACTGTCTGTTGTAACTAAAATGTTTGTTGGCGATTACAGTATAAGATGGGCATGTGGTTGTCCTATTTACGAGGTCGGCCGGGTGGCGACGGCGACGCGGCGCATACGACCTCGATTGGCATCCCTATTTTTAAGTATCACAATCATTTACTCAGAACATCGACACATGTTATTTAATTATACAAAATTAAATGTCTCGTCATTCAAAAAATTGATTAAACATGGTTCAACTCCAAACCAATTTTCCAATACTATCAAAATGAAAACATTTAAATAATGGGTATAAATTCTATAATAAAACTTCATATTGAGATACAAAGTTGGAGAATTATTGCGTACTAGAAGATGAGCGCGAAACTTGGGAAATAAAATCTAATTGGAGATGACATTAATATATATCCATAAGTAAGGAGATGCATGTCATAAGGTATTGGTTCCGAACGAGTACGTATTAATGTATGAGAGGGAATACGCCAATCCAAAACTTTTATTATTTTTATCTAACTTAAGATAAATTCAATTGAATATGATTTCGGCTAAAATGACTAAGATTAATTCACTGAAAAGTGAAAGGTATGCTGAAAATAATCCAGGTAAAGCTCCCTTATATATTCCTATTCGAATTTCAATCTGCCCCCTTATGATCGACGATGAATGCCCACCGATTATTTGGCGTTCTATATAATGAAGTACTTGGTGTGCAATTACACATGATGAAATATTGGTAAAAGTATTAATTTATTATTTATTATTTTGTAGTTATTGTATACCCCATACACATATAAGTTAATTATTTATGAATTAATTTTGTGTATTTATTTATGAGGTAACATATTAAATTGACCACTTTGTTGTAGTAAATTTAAAAACTAGCCTATCAAATAATTTTTTTAAAAATTGGCCACTTTTTGTAAAAAAATATAAAATTACCCCTAACATAAAAATTAAAAAATTACCACTCTCTTCTCTCCTTCACACCATCATCTACTTCATTCTTTATCTCTCTCCTTCACAGCATGCGTCTCTCTCTCTAAACTGCACAGGCGATCGAAATCATACGGCAACAAAGCTCATCCAGTTCAATCAAGATACTTTGAGAAATTGCAGCGTGTGTGTGTGTGTTTATATGATTAGTATATATACTAATCTATTTGCTTCGCTATATATATAAATAAATAGTCAACAAACTCGTTAGGTTGGTCTTAAGAACCACCATATCAAGATAATGTAAAGCTGCATCATATGTCATGGTATGTGTATATCTTAGTATTTATTTAAGTGGATTAGTTTGTGGTTTATGAAGTTTGCTTTTTGTTGATATGCAACACTCAATCAAATTGAATTTTTATAGGCTTAAAATTTTTCCATCATAACTATAGATCTTATGTTTTTGAGCTGACTCGAATCTTGTTTGGACTTTGGAGTGTTGAATATTAATTTTTTTTTATTAGTGACGACTTGTAAATTTTATTGAAAAAATTGATCGATTAGACGAGAAAGAGACGCTATAAGAATTCACAACCAGATATATGAATTCATAACCAAATCTATGGATTCACAACTTAATGTTCTTGAATTTATAACAATATCTATGAATTCACAATTTAATGTTCTTGAATTCACAAACAGATCTATGAATTCACAACTAACACTAGAATTTATAATCAGCTCGACGAATTCAGAACTGAGTCGTTAGAGTTGATTGTGAATTCGAGTTTTAAAACTGGAATTTACAACCAATTTGATGAATTCACAACTGAATTGCTAATGTTAGTTGTGAATTCGAGTTTTAAAGCTCAAATTCACAATCAACTCTATTGTTGGTTGTGAACTCAAATTTTAAAGTTCGAATTCTCAACTACAAATAATGTTAGTCTTGAATTTGAATTTTAAACATTGAATTCACGACTAACAATATTTCTAATTGTTAATTCATGTTTTAAACATTGAATTCACGACTGACACTATTTCTAGTTGTGAATTCAAATTTTAAATCTCGAATTAACAACCAACACTAGCTATTCAGTTGTGAATTCGAGTTTCAATATTTGAATTTACAACTAAAATTAATGCTAGTTGTGAATTCAGCTTTGTTGTGAATTCGTGGATAATTTTAAAAAAATTTATGTGAAATGGTAAAATGGTAAGTGTGACAAAAAAAAATTTAATTTTTTTTATTTTAGTGACCAATTTTTAAATCTTCTATTCGAAAGTGACCATTTTCAAAATCCACTCATTATTTATTATAATTGATTTTTTCAGATGGATGGACAATTAATATAAAAAGATTACTACTTAAAATATTAAATATATTTCTTCCGTTTCATTATAAGTGGCTCAAAACTTTTCGCACGAAAATTAAAGAGAAGGTATACATGAATTGAAATTGATAGGGTAATAGGATCTACACTTTTATAAGGATTAAAATTTTTATTTATGAAAATATGCCATATAATGGGATAGTTCAAAAGAGAATACCGATCATTTTTAGTGGGACATGGTGAGTAATATTTTCGAGCATGTGCCAAACACATGGTTGCATATGACCTACGCATGATAGCATTTGGTCTGTGCATGACAACTTGTAACTAGTACATGGAGACACATACCTTCAATTCAATGGATTGACAATTATAAGCACCTAAAGATGATAATTGATAACACTTTTCACTTAAAATGAAAAAAAAAAAAAAAAAATCCCTTACAAAACCCCCTTACAACATCAAACAAAGTAGTTAAACTTCAAATACGAATTAAATATTTTACCAATCATGGTATAAATAAGAAGACTAATTAATTCCATGTCACCTAAATAGTGGGCCCAACATCACCTTCAATTCTTTAACACGGATATCTATATAAATCAATATTTATGAAAATTAAATAATATTGGGCCCCATTTAAGTTTATAATTATATTGTGATTGGGAATTGTTATGACATCATGGACCGACAATTTTCCATAGATTTCTCATGGAATTTACTCTAATAATTTGGTACACACTTTTTTTGTTTGTCTTTTATGTAATCTTATGGATGGTAATTGAACATCATTATGGAAATTATGTTCGCGTTGTCGATTTATAAAATATTTGTATTGATCTGGACCTAGATAAATTTAAATAGAGCTTGAACTTAAATTTTACAGAATAAACTATACACATGATTAGTGATTAGACACGGCTCAATTATACTTAAATACACGATTTTTTCTATTAAATTCTTTATATAGGAATGAAAAATTATGTCTCCGACTATATAAATTTTGAAATTATTCTCCCTTTCACACAATTATCAATCGCCATCAAATTAATATTTAGATGGACACTTAAAATATAGGTATGATTTAATTGATCGATATACTCAATAATATAGTTGAATATTTACGTTATTTTAACTAGCTACAATAATATTAATTTGTCACTCCAACTTATCACGATAATATTAATTCGCTAAAATTAACAACTATACAGAAAATAAACGATCTCTATTTGGAATCAATTTTTTTTAATTCATATGTAAACCAGAATTTTTTTTAATTCATATGTAAACCAGAATTGATGGAGTACTAAATAGCAAGAATATGACGAGACAATCTTACTATAAATAGTACTTACATCCGCACTAAGTTCTAATCATCTAAAAATATTGAGCGCGTTTTTTTCTTCCTTGAATCACAGATTCAGCTGCTCAGTCGAGCAAGAAATCCGGGAAAAATGGGGTCTCTTTCTCTCTGATACAGACCGTCTACTAGTTAGGAGGAGCAGTCGGGCCATTAGACCCAACCCACGCTACCAAGATTATTAAGCTCTCTTATTTTCTTGCTTGTCTTTTGTTAGTACAGCCCACACTGTTCATATTGGGCCTTGGTTATGGTTTTTGCTGTCAAAAACCTAGTATATAAGCTAAGAGTGAAACTCTTTTGGGGACTACGCTTCTTATTGAATGAAATAGCTACTGCTACTTTGTGGTCTCTCTTGCGTCCCTTAAAGCAAGATTTCTTGATACGTATCAACTTGGTATCAGAGCCAGGCTGCGATCATATCAAAACCTGTGTGAAATCAAGATGGCGACGAACAAAGAACGATTGGAGGGCTTAGAATCTTCAATGATTGAGATGAAAAACTCCATCCAACAATTGGTGGAGATCGTGACGTCTCGAGCAAGCCAACCAAAAAAACAGAGGAAGAAACACAACAGTCATGAATCAGCA
>NC_080390.1:29979558-30076702 GCF_028751815.1 Salvia miltiorrhiza
TATAATGATAAGAGGCACTCTCCCGTGCAACTGATTTCTGAATGACACTACTTCAACATACAAATGATACTTGAAGATCTTCAAGTGTCATTTGTATGTTGAAGTAGTGTCATTCGAAAATGTTCAAGTGTCATTTCCCAAATGAAGTAATGTCATTCTGGAAATCAGTTGCACGGTGCAACTGATTGCACATGATTATTTGTGTAATGATAATTATGTGACTGTAAGCATTTTTTTTTCAATCATGAATTCGTTTTTATTGATCTTAAAGCTCTATTCGGCCTATAACTCAGTATTTTATTCTTGAGAAGGTACAGTGATAATTATATGATTGTGATTGTATTTTTTGTAGTCTTAAATTCTATTTTATTGATATGAAATCTATGTTAATCTTTAACTTTAAATAAATTTTGATTTCTTTAATATATTATACTTCCTCCGTCCCGTAAAAATATGCATAGCATGGGACGATACGAGATTTAAAAAATCCTGTAAAATATAGTGTAAGGCGAGAAAGGGTCACACATTGATTATGATGTTTAGTGAGAGAATTAATATTATAAATAGAGTGTGCTTGTTTTTATGAGACGGACGAAAAGAAAAACTATGCATATTTTTATGGGACAGAGGCATGCATATAGTTTGGACTTGGATGTTTGTTCATTTTTGTCGTTTGCTTGTCACATTTTTTCTGTTTCTTGGTCTTTTGGGTTCCTTTGGGTATGGTTGGGAAAGTCGAGATTGTTAGGGGACGATGGTTAGGTTGGAGTTCTGGAAACAATCCTTTCCGCTATCCCAACTTTTTTTTGTTTATGTTTTTCTTTGTTAGACGAGTACTCTTTTTCCTTTTTATGGTTTTTCCTTTTGGATTTTTCGTAAAAAAAAATTAACGAGGCTCGACCCTTAGTTTGCTTCTTTGTGCTTTCAAATGTTCTTCTAGGTTTTTCTTTTCTTTTTATATAGGGAAAATTGCATGTAAATACACAAACTTTATTCAAAATTCATATTTGACGCGAAGTTAGGATTTTTACAAATAAATACCCCAACTTTATAAGTTGTTTAATTTTGACCCCGATTTCATTTTCCCCAAATTTTAAAATGACGTGGCTCCTACGTGGCTCGCCGACACGCGCCTTTTAGTTCGCCAGACAAATAACAAAACGACGACGTTTTTTTACATGAAACAGTGTCGTTTCACAGTCATTTTAATAATTCACATGAACCCTAATTTTACATTCCTCATCTTCAACAATACTTCGAGCTCCCGTTCCCTCTTCAAGAATGGGAAATTTAGCTATTCAGTTCAACTGTGCAACTGTTGAAACCTAGCTTATTCGTCATGTCATCTTCCTCTGCGTCGTTTTTCATTTGGATCCAAAGGCGACGAGATAACATGCCGGTGCAGCAAACCTGCGAAGGTGGAGACCTCAAGAACCCCAAAAAATTCCGGTCGAATGTTCTATTGTTGTCAGCGTCGAGATGTTAGAATCATTATGAGCTTAATTTTCAATTTTCTCCTTCAATTTCTGATTTTTCCCTTCAATTCTCGATTTTTCCTTAATTCTCAAATTTTTCTCCTTGACATGGGATAATTTACTTGACACGTAGGCGCCATGTCATTTTTTCGATCATCGAAAATAAAATTGGCGTCAAAATTGAATAATTTATAAAGTCGGTGTATTTAATTGTAAAATTCTAACTTCGCGTTAAATATGGATTTTGAACAAAATTTGTGTATTTTAAAGCAATTTTTCCTTTTATATATAAACATAATTTAATAATGAGATGGAAGGATTATATCTAAGGGTTCACATGACCATAATCCACTAATTGGGCCTTCCTATTAGGGTGAAGAGTTGAACTTTCAGGTAATCAATAGCATACATTTTTATCTATAGGTATAGGAAAAGCGTCATGAAGGGCAAAAAAAATTATTGCAGATTATTGTAGTTGACACATAATATAAGTAATAAGTAATCAGTGTGTAATACGTCGCAATTCGACGAAAAATTATTTAAATTGTTATTTAAATTATATGATATTATTTTTGTATAATGTAATTATTTATAGATATTATTTTTGAATTTGTTTAATTTGAGGTAATTAATATAGTTCAAATTATATTAATCTCAACCATATTCCTCAATTAAATGTTACTCCATATGTTCCACTCTATTAAGTTCGTTTTTCTTTTTAGGACGTCCTAGGCTCGTTTTCTATTTTGAGTTAAAAAATATATATATATATACTTAATTGATGTGGATCTCATCACCTTCCTCTTAAAAGTAAGTTTCTTAATATTTGTGTCCAAAAGAAATGAGTCTATTAGAATGGGACGGAGATTGTAACTTTTTGTTTGAATAATAGATATACCCTTTTAATAAATTTTCATTTAATAATGTTTTAAAAGAGGTCGATGTAAGATTGAAGATTTTTTTTAATGTAAATTTGATGGAGGGATTGATGTGATACATTTGTCGTCAATTGTATATTGACAATATTTTATTAATTTTATACAAATTGTTTAAAATGACAAATAAGAATTAAATTAAGACCTCATCTGTCATCTAAGCAACATATCATCATCTAAAAGCCCGAAAGATGATATCTAACGTTAAAACACCAGACTTTTGAGCATCATCTCGTCTAGACCTTGAAATACAAAAAATAAATTTTTATGTGTCAATTTTTTTTAACATCACTATCTAGAGCTTTAAAAAAACAAAGCTGACTTGTGAGACCGTATGATCTGGAGCTTGTAAGATCATAACTAACTTCTAAATATAATTTTGTATGGAGCTTGAAAAATCTTGATAAACTTTTATGCATTATTCCATTTGGAGCTTCAAATATTATATTTGGGTTTCGAACATCATCTCGTTTGAAGTTTGAAAGAACAAATTTGACTTGTGAGTGTCATCTCATTTGAACTTTGAATGACCATAACTAAGTTATAAGAATTATCTGTTGTGGAGCTTTAAAGATCATTATCATATGGAGATGTAACTCATAACTAATTTCTAAACATCATCTCGTATGCAACTTCATGAAGAATCTTGATAATCTTTTGTGCATTGTTTCATATGAAGCTTGAAATATCATAATTGAGTTTCGAGCATCATCCCGTTTGAATTTGAAAGAACAAAATTGACTTGTGAGTATCATCTCATTTGAAGTTTGAAAGCTGAAATAGAAATTTTATTAAAAAACGAAGAAACCTAAACCCATGAGAGCACAAGCGCAGCTGAGAACCGGGCCACATTAAAACCTCAAAAAGAGGAAAAAGAGTGCCCGTCTAAGAAGAAACAAAAGACAAAAAAAAAAACAAACAGGCCGTGAGCGAGTAAGGGACCACCTCAGAGGCTCCGGCCGCACCATCGCCCCTAGGAAGTCCGGCCCACACAAACCAGAAATAAGGAACCAAACCAGAGCAGCCCAGGGAAGAACAACCAAACAAAAAGAGACAACCCAACGGAAGACAGTCGGACAGAGCACCGCAGAAACCACAACGAAGACAGCGCAAAAGAAAACCACCAAGCAGGCAAAACCATCAAACCACTGAAAAGACCCACCAACCACCTGCAAAAACAACAAAACACAAGCAAGCACAACCGCACACCAAAAGCAACCAAGGACAGGGAAAACAGCCCGCCTAATCTTAATCAGATGCTAGCTCCCAAGCAGCAACCCCAACCACCAAGGAGGATCACAGGTGATTCCACTCTCCAAACACAACACCGACCCATCCAAGTCTCTCAAGATATCAACATTCTCCGGGAAGTGTACAAAGTTAAGATTTTAAGACCATAACTATGTTTGAAAATAATCTCGTGAGTAACTTAAGAAATTTGATGTGAGATTCAAATTGTATTAATTTATTTAGTATTTAATTAATAAATTTTCATAAATCAATGTTGAATCCAAATTTTATTTTTAAAAATATATACAAAATATGTTATTTTATGACCAAATTGAATTGAAGAAATAATTTACTTAATCACACCAATTTATTTTTAAAAACTAAATTAATTAAATATATATTTAATTAAATAAAATTGGTTAAATTTGAATTGATAAAGCAATTCAAATTGTATTAATCTCAATCATTCCGCTAATTATATGTAGATTTTTAGTTTGGAGAGCAAGAGGTTATTTTTATATAGGTTTTATTTTGGTGAAATCTTATAAAAAAAATCAATGTGAGATGAGGTGATTTAGAGCATCCGCAACGCTCTACTCGATGGCTTACTCGAGTAGAGCGTTGCCATCGTGTAGGGGTGTTGGGGAGGGGGGGTCTACTCGAGCATTACTCGAGTGCTCGTGTAGCACTCGAGCGGCGCGTGCACAGCACGCGCCTCAATTAAAAAAAAAATCAACGACTTTTTAAACGGCTTTTTTGATTTTTTTTTTCCAACGGCTCTTTTAGCCGTTTGATACCTTTTTTATTTTTTATTTTTATTTTTTCTCTTCTTTTCTCTCTATAAATAATACTTCTCCCTCCCTCATTCATCACAACTCACTCCTTCTTCCTCCAATTTTTCTTGTTCTTCCAAAAATGGCGTCACCCCAACATGATTCTTCGCTTGATTCCGACGAAGTAGCTGAAAGGTTCATGGAGTTGGTAGAGTTGCAGAAACAAGTGCTTGCTCCATACTGCTCCCCACCGGCGCCAGAGCCGGCGCGTGTCAAACGTCCCCGATCGTACGTCCACCGTGATCGTGAAGAGGCACATGTACGTCTTATGCAAGACTACTTCATCGACAATCCAACGTACGGTCCTACTTTTTTTCGGCGTCATTTTCGCATGCAGAAGGAGTTGTTCTTGCGCATCATCGAGGCTGTTCAAGGTGAAGATATTTTCTTCCATATGAGCACTGATGCAATCGGTCGAGACTCTCTTTCTCTTTTACAGAAATGCACGTCGGCTATCCGCCAATTAGCCACCGGAGTAGTGCAGATGTTTTCGATGAGTATCTCAAAGTGGCCGACTCAACCGGGCGTGTATGCCTCAAGAAGTTCTGCAAGGCGGTCATCCGGGCTTTTGGAGCCTATTACCTGCGCCGTCCAACACCAACTGACGTCCAACGCCTCCTTCATACGTCCAACTGCCCAAAGGCGTGGCACGACGCCTACATACGCGGGGATCAGGGAGAGCCCGCCTTGATATTGGAGGCCGTTGCATCCCACGATTTGTGGATTTGGCACGCCTTCTTCGGCGTCGCTGGTTCGAACAACGACATCAATGTGCTGAATCAGTCGCCTCTCTTCTCCGACGTGTTAGGAGGAACTACGGCGTCGGTGGTCTTTCATGCCAACCAGCGCGAATACCGGATGGGCTACTACTTGTGTGACGGCATATATCCGGAGTGGCGTTGCTTCGTCAAGAGTCCATCAATGGCAACCAATCCGAAGGAGGCAAGGTTCAAGAAGATGCAAGAATCGGCACGGAAGGATGTCGAATGCGCCTTCGGAGTCCTTCAAGCTCGGTGGGGAATCATTCGAAGTTCGGCGCGCAATTGGTACGTAGAGCACCTTAAGGACATCATGTTGTGTTGCATCATTCTCCACAACATGATTGTGGAGCATGAAGGTGAAGCGGCTCTCAACTAGAGAGATGATGACGGGGCGTCTAGCAGTGCTTCGACGGAGAGTGCTGGACAAACACCGGTGTCCTTCGAGGAATATGTGCGAAGGGATACAATTCTCCGAGATAGACATCTACATGCTCAACTCCGAAATGATTTGATGGAGCACCTTTGGGCACGTTTCGGACCTCTAGGACCAGAGTAGTTAATTTTTACAAATTATTTTTATTTTATTAAAGTTTTATGTAATATTTAGAATTTTAAAATTAATGCAATTTAAATTTGAAATAAATTGTGTTATTTAAATTTAAAAACGTAAAAATCAAAACTAATGTTATCAAGTAGGCTATCAAGTAACCCTAATGCTGCACTACTTACTCAATGTGGTCCCCCACTATCAAGTAGGCTATCAAGTAAGCCCATTGCGGATGCTCTTATATAAATTCTTCAGTCGATGGAGATTATTATAAGTTTGATACATGATTAAAGATTTCAAATATGTTTTAACATTATATCCTCTATTATTCTTTATCCAAATTCTTCATTTATGCATTACGAATTTCATAATTTATCTATTATTATTATTATTATTATTATTATTATTATTATTATTATTATTATTATTATTATTATTATTATTATGGACGAAACTGGAACAGACAAAGTTTTTATACATGAAAAACATAGTTTTCTTTACAATACAGATAAACTGTATAGATATATTTTATAAAAAATAAAAATAAATTTTTAATTATTTTGTTACACGTAAAATAAGATTTGTTTTAAAGTAATCAGTTTATAAAATTTGTGCCTTATTATACAAACATGTAAATTAATGACCGAACCCGTTTATAATTTACATACACATACATATCTCAATTCAAACCCAATTTAAAAATGATTTTACTATATATAAATTCATACATTATAGTATATTGCAGAATATCCATGTAATATATACGCTTTTGAGAAATATAAAATTAATAACAAGTATACATCTAATTACGAACATTCAACTAAAATCATTTATCGCATATAAATTATAAGTTTTTTTATTGTCAGACATGTAAATCTAATTTTTATTGAGATAAAATAAATAATATATATATTTTTAAATTAGATTATGTGTAAAGTTAATATTATATACATATATTTATATATATTTATTATTAATTATATTTATTAAGATTAATGAATCTTAATATGGAATGCAATAGTTAATTTGTTAGGTCCGAAGGGTCTCGAATAGGTGTATGGAGGGGGGGAATACACCTATAGGCTATTTTTGTCCGAAGAACCAAAACGAAACTACAAACACAAACTGACTCAGCCTGTTTACTGAAAAGAGTTTTGACCAAAATAGGGTTGACGACTGATACTGAATACTCTTCAGTAAGGAGTTATCAGTTAAGTCAAAGACCTTAACTGATACACATAAAGCTTCAGTCGAGTTTGATAAACAGAGATATGTTATGAATCTTACTGACTATCAGATGATAGATCAGTTAGACTGATAACACACGCAACGGAAAACTTTTGTTTCGTAATAGCCTGTGAGTTAAGCAAGTTGTCAGTCTTTAGGTTTCTCTTTGCTATTAATCAGTTTTCAGGTTAAGAAGGTAAGAACACAAGTAAGAACGTGAATATTGAAAGTTGTAAATAACACAGAGATTTTTACGTGGTTTGGAAAATACTTCCTACATCCACGGTCGGTTGATCAGACCAACAACTTCACTGGGCAAGTGCTTACGGGTGTACTGCAAACCGATGCTCGTGCTTATGGGTGCACAGCAAATCTGAACGTGTGCTTGCGGGGTGCACACAATCGAGACGACTGAAGGTCCAATTTTTAGTACCAACACACCTTGTTGGATTTCTCACTCCTAGCACATACTGGGCACTAGGACCTCACGGAGACAGAACACCTGTCTGAACTCTTTTTCGGCACAAACATTCAATTCGGTTGGTTGAAGAGAGGTTTGAAAACTTGCCAACTAAACCACAAAGAACAAGTTCTTTGCAGTCAGTTTAACCTAGGCTTTGGATATACAATATTTGCCTAAGGTCTAAGAGAATGAATGTAATCAGCAGTGACTGATTTTTGGCTTTGTGATTCTCTTCTTCGATTCAAACTTTGGAGAGGTTTGGTTTAGCTGAGTAGCAAATTTGGCAGCGTTTCAGCTTATGTTGTTGAATTGGTGAAGATTGAAGTGATCCTCGAGTGCTATTTATTGGAGACGTCTTGAATAGATCCGTTGGCGGAGATGGTCTTCAAGATTTCTTCCGTTAGAGAGTAATTTGAACTTGGGCTGAGGCTTCAATCTTCGAGGTTCCTTGTTTGGTGAGAACGGCTTCTTTGAAGACCAGGAGATGCGACATCTCTGAACATGTAATCACCAAAAGGAATGGCCTCTGCAGAGAAAGGACGATCCTAAGATCTCTGAATTTAATGCGGCTGTACTTCGAGAGTGCGTGACTTCCTTTGAACGTTGGAGGTTCAGTCCGAGGAAGAATGTTTAACTGATATTTGACTTTAGTATCAGTCCGCTGAATCCACGTGGCACGCATTAATTAATCAGTCGAAACTGATCCTTCGACTGATACTTCAGTCGGCATCTTCAGTCTTCAGTCTTCAGTCTTTAGAACAACAACTAAACTAGAAAAAGAACTCTAACACTTGAGTTCAAAATAGTTCTAGTCTATTACAATTGAGACCTATTGATTTTGGTATCCTCAAAACTAGGATTAGGATATTTCATTAAGTTCCCAACATAATTAATTAGTAGTAATAAATAATGGAGAATATATATTGTAAATCATTGCAAATGCATGAGATTTGAGAGATTTTGAAATGAAGCAATTTTAGGTATGCCACATAAGATAACTCATTTTCCTATTATAAAGAAGATTGATCGCGCCTGTTTAGTAAAATTGTAAATGGCTCACATATGTGTATGTTCGTATCATCATATGTAAATTCTATGATCTTAAGGATAATTTTGGATTGCTTTGTAAATTTAATATGATCAAATTTATATAATTAAACAAAAAATTATTTTTATTTAAAAAATAAATATTTATGATTAAATAAATTATTTCTTCTTTTTAATTGGCCATAAAATAAGATATTGTGTACAAATTTTTAAAATAAAATTTGGATTCCATATTGTTTTTCTTAATGAAACTTTACCAATTGAAATACTAAATAAATTTATATAATTTGAATCTCACATCAATTTTCTCAAACTTTAGACAAGATGATTCTCATAACTTAGTTATGGTATTTCAAACTTCAAACAAAATGATGTTCACAAGCTAATTTTATTCTTTCAAACTTCAAATAAAATGATGCTCGAAACTTAGTTATGATATTTTAAGCTCAAAACGAGATGATGCACAAAAGTTTGTCATGATTTTCATGCTCCATACGAGATGATGTTTAAAAGTTAGTTATAATCTTAAAAGCTTCAAATTATATAATCTCACAAGTCATCTCTAGTCTTTCAAGCTCCTAATGAAAATTATGTTCATAAGTGAGTTATGATTTGATAAGGCTTCGAAAAATGATGTTCGAACGATTATAGTCAGATATAGTATTTCACGATTCAGACGAGATGATGCTTAAAAGTTCAGCATTCAAAAATAAGATATTATCTTTCGAACTCTAGATGATGATATTGATCTTACAAAGTTCAGATGAGATGATGCTTAGGTGACATATGAGTATGAATGTCAATCCAGGCCGAAAATCCGTGGGATGGCTCAATTAGCCTGATAATAGGGCACCAATAAAATTATAGCCCAAATAGCCCCTAACTGAATAGTCCGACACTCGATAGGATTGGCCTGAAAATAGTTCGAACCTAGACCTCTAGGGTTGACCCGAAAATAATGTGTTCGCCTGATTATATGAAATTTTTCTCGTTATTTGATTTTCAACTTTATTACCTTGCTTCTGAAAAAATTAGTATAACAAGATTTTTTCCAAAAGTTTGTGAAATGTATTTTGATTCAATATTAGAAAGTTATACTCATTATATCACTTTTCTGTGTTTTTAATCCAATACTTAAAATATTGAGATGTAAAAATTAAAAATTGATAATTATTTAACAAAAATATTGTATTTTTATATCTCTAAGAGTTACATATTATTAGACATTATTCATGAAACATATGAAAAATAAAAGTGAACCATTATTAATAAACGGAAGGAGTATAATTTAATAAAGGGGTATTGGCCTGTAAATACTCGAACTTTTTCTATTTTCTGATTTTGCACCCCAACTTTAAAATCTGCCCTTAAAAAATACCTGAACTTTGTATTCTTTCTGATTTTGCATCCAACGAATTTTAACCTCTAAATCGTTGCTAACATGATAGCCAGATTGACATCCCAAATCTACAATTACACGCTCTAAATCTCACATTGACAACAAACTCATCTGTTTCGTTATGAACTTCAAACTTCCCTCTCAATCTGGCTACCATCTCATTAACGATTTGGGGGTAAAAATTCGTCGGGTGCAAAATAAAAAAGAATACAAAATTCGAGTATTTATAAGCAAATTTTAAAATTGAGGTGCAAAATCAAAAAAGCAAAAAATTCGAGTATTTATACGCCAATACCCGTTTAATAAATACACCTCAAAATATCCATAAGGTAAAATGAATAATAATTATAAATATCATGCATGCTTGTGAGTTGTGAAAGGTGAACAATGCAACTACACTCTATCAAAATCAAAGTTGAAATCAAGATTTGATTTTGATAATAACTTGACAAACATTAGTCATGGCCACGAAAGCAAGGTCTAGCTAAATCTATTTTTATATAATAATGTTAATATTGGCTGGAAAAGGTGCCTCAATTATTGTAGTGGAATCTGGAATATGTGGGGCTGCATCCTGTTGAATCTAATAGCACTGCCTTTTGTTTTTGGATTAAAAAATAAAAGTACACAACATCCCCACTTTGGTACTTGCAACTTGCTATAAATTTAATGCAGGTATGTCCAAAATTAGTGATGAATTTTATTTATAAAATAAATAAAATCTGGTATCAGAATAATACTTTTATTTAAGCATTACACTCTTATCTCACTTCTGCACCAAAATGGCTTGGTGACGAGGAGACAGCTTAGCTCAAAATAATGAAAATTTAATATTAGTGATGTAGGGTTAAGTATATTTTGATTAAATGTATAATCGTGATCAGCAGCTAAGCCATGTCTCACGCCTTTATCTATATCCCCTCCTAAACGCATTATTAACGACCATTTAACAATGACGGAGTGAAGCTAAAATAAAAATAGCTTTTAAAATATAAAATAGAAATTATTTTCAATTTTTTGATTGTCAAAATTAAAGGATAATATGTATACTTGTTGAATGAATTTATGGTCCTGAGTTCGAGTCTCCAAAATAACAAAATTTTTAATTTTTGCAATCTAAACATTTATACAGTGAAGTCATATGTATTCTACATAAAATATATACATTTACATACGATTTCTCTAAGATTAAATCTTAACCATTAGATTATGGTTAGATCAATGGTGTAAATCTATTAAGGGTTCGTTTACTTTGGTTGTAAAATTTTTATTGGAAAATGATGGATAAGAAAATATTATTTTTTCTCATTTTTATCATATGTTTACTAGAGATGCAAAGATAAGAAAATATTAAAAAAATTTATCACACAACTATCTAAAGATAATATTATCCAACATTAAAGAGAAAGTGAGTGAAAATGAGTTGTCCGAGAAAACATTCCATCCCGCTCCAAAAAAAAAAATCTATCATAGTAAACATGTGAAAAAAATTGAAAAATAGTAAAAAATATATTTTTTTTCTCATATTTTATCAAAGTAGACGCTCCATAAGACTTGTTTTCATCCTAGCCCTCCCTAACAATGATATTATTCAAAGATTATATGACTTTATTTTTCTTTTTTTTTGTTAAAGAAAAAGCATTTAATAAATAAAGATAGTTAGAAGAAATGATCGATATGATATTTCCCCCATATATATATATATATATATATATATATATATAGGGTGTGGTTCTAGAGAGAACTATATTATTTGTGAGAATGTGAGAACCATCAAATCTAATGCATCTACTGTAAAAATTAATGCATTCGCTGTTAAAATTATTGCACTCAAAAAAATTAAAAAAAATTGCCCCCTTCACGATTCGAACCCAGGATCTGCATTCATCCAACAAGATGATGCATCCATCGTAGATCTTGATGATTGAATGGCTGAAAATGGTTCTCCATTCTTCTTTTATTTAGTGGTTCTTTCTTGAACCTCTCCCCTATATATATATATATATATATATGTGGTTCTAGAGAGAACTACATTATTTGTGAGAACGTAAGAACCATCAAATCTAATGCATCCACTGTAAAAATTAATGAATTCCCCTGTTAAAATTAATTCACTAAAAAAAATTGCTCCCTTCAGGATTCAAACCTATGTGATACATTCATCCAACAAGATGATGCATCCACCGTAGATCTTGATGATCAAATGACTGAAAATGGTTCTCCGTTCTTATTTTATTTACTGATTCTTATTTGAACCTCTCCCTATATATATAGGGTGTGGTTCTAATGAGAACCATAATTTTCGTGAGAACATGAGAACCATTAAAATTACTGCATCTGCTATACAAATTAATGCATCTGTTATTAAATTTACTGCATTCGAAAAAAATAATTTTTGCTCCCTTCAGGATTCGAACCCAGGTTCTGCATTCATCCATCAATATGATGCATCCACCGTAGATCTTGATGATCCAATGGCTTAAAATGATTCTCCGTTCTTATTTTATTTAGTGGTTATTATTTGAACCTCTCCCTATATATATATATATATGAGTATGATATTTTTTTTCTGAATTAATTTGAATTATTGATCTTTTTTTAGAAACAAAATCAGTGATCGTTATACGACCTAAAATTGTCATAAACAATAATTATATACTCCCTCCGTTTCCTAAATAATTTCCTAGAAAGGAGGGGCACATGTTTTAAGACGCAAAGATAAAAAGATGAAAAGTAAGGATAAATAAAGTATTGAATATGATAAAAAAATAATAATAAATGAAATATTATTAGTGGTGGAGTATACTTCAGAAATAAAAAGAGAAATTCTTTTTGAAGTGAAAATGAAAGTTAGACAATTATTTGAAGTACAAAGAGGTGAGAGTATAAATTATTAGTACATGATTTTGTAGGTTACTTTCTACATACATAAAGTTTCTAATTGATTTCATAGAAAACTTATTTGTATGACAATTTTATGTAATATCGTGATGCAAAAGATTAATGAGTTTTATAATTCAGCTGGAACGACGAAAATGTTTTCGTTCTGTAAATATTTTTGTTTTCAGAGGTCCCGCAAATCAATATTTCATATATATTTCAAGTAGGTTAATTTTCTCTATTTATTGTTTTGCCTTAGTGGTAGGTATATGAAAATGAATCTTTTATATCCCATCATTTTAATTAATTAAAATTATGCCACCAACAAGGGCCAAATTTGTATTAAAATGGTATTTCATATATTCATCCATCACTATATCAAATGTGAAAAAAAAAAATTAAATAATCATTAATTGTGTATAAACTCTTCCTTACCCCACTATCATTCATAGATCCTTAAATTATGGAAACTCTTCCTTAATTACCCCACTATAATTCATAGATACTTAAATTAATAAATTACTAGCATTTGCATGCACGTAAAATATTTTTATATTTTATATTTATATAAAATTGATATTAACTCAATTATCATATTTATAAATATAATAAAAAATTAAGTTTAATTAATATATTTGAGTTGAATATTCAAATAATAAAAAAATAAGAAAAATTCATAATGATAAAAATTGATATTATAGAAAGGCATAAAAGATATAAGTTAAAAAAATGAAAATGAAAATGAAAATGAAAATCAAAATAGAAATATAAAATAATTGAAAAATAAATTTATTAAAAAAAATATGAGAGAGGAGAGAGAATGTTTTAGAATTTTAATATTTAAATAAATATAAATTTTACATTTTAAATCAAATACTTACATAATATATAAAAATTAAAGTTATTATCGTGATCTTTAATTTGAAATGCATATTAAATATTTTATAATTAGTCAAATTTCATAATTTTAGAAAGAAATAAAAAAATAAGAAGATAAAGGAAAAGGAAATAAAAAGAAAAAAATATAGTTTACTAATAAACTTTCAATTTTATTGCTCCCTTCGTCCACCAGAAATAGTCCTAAAGGTGGACGACACGAGTTTTAATAAAAATAGTTATTGTATTGTGAGTGGAGAAATGGTATAACTTAAAAAGTAGTGTTTATAATGATATTTTTTTTTGATAATTTAACAGTATTAAATAAAGAAATTTAAAGGTCGCGCCACATGGAACTCGAACCCAAGACCTTTGGCCTTAGGCATTAACCTCTTACCGCTTGGCCAACACACGCACACGTTTATAATGATAATTAATTGTATTGTGAGTGGAGAATATGACCCACCATGTCATAGATAGTTTCCAAAAATAGAAATTGACTAATTTTTGTGGACATCCCAAAATGGCAAAAAGGAACTATTGTTTGTGGACGGAGGGAGTATAACTACAAAAATATCACTCAATTTTGAAATTGATTTGAAATTGAAAGTTACTTTTTTAATATAGTATAGATGGATGAAATCAAGTATCCATAATTTTGTATATGTCATTGTGTCCCTGTTATATTTATTATAATAATAATTTTTTAATAGCCAGCGTCACCACTAGCCGCGTGTATATTCACTGGCGGCTAGTGATTCCGGCGATCGATTTTTGGGCGGCTTGTTGGTCTGTTAGGTAGGAAATAATTTTTTGTTTCACAATATATATGATTGTGTAATTTTTTGCATTGTCATGAATGTTTTAATGTAACATACGTATTCTTATTTTATATTTGTATTTTTTTGTTAATTTTTCAGTAAAAAAAGTACACGACGACATAAAATATAAGAGAAGGTGACTCTGCAAAAATTTGAATTATAGTGAGGCTTTAATGCTCACTTTATGCATGCATTCTATTGCACATGAAATAATAGATTGCATGTTTGATTGTATGTTGGTTATGAATAAATAATCACCTGCACGTATACGAGACCTCTACACCATACAAAGGTGGAAAAACAATCGAACGTTGACGGGACCACTACTCACACAAAAATGAAAATACAAACCGCACGCAGGCGGGATTGAACAAAACCTCTCACAAAGGAGAGTCTTTAGGTGCCTCAGCTTTGCCATTTGAGCTAGGCCTCATTGACAATATTTAGTTTTAATTAGTTGTTTGTTTTTTGATTGATTAATTATAATTAATTATTACTAGTTGATATATAGTTGAGGTTTATTTAGTTTATCAAATCAATTGATAAAATCAATTGATAAAGTATTAATTATTTTGATTAAATTAATAATCAAGTTTGACTTAATTGGTCAAGTTTTTATTAATATAGGGTAATTGTCTATATTGATACTTGATTAAATTTAATGATTTGTGTGAATTGATTTGTTTGATTAGTGTATTTAAAATTATGCAATAAAGAAAAACACATTTGATTATTTTGAATAAATTTATATAAATTGGAGATTGCGTTCTTGCCAGTATAATATGACTCATTATAATAAATAAATAAATATATATATATATATTATGTATGGGCTGATATCAATTATAATAATGTGAGAATTTATTGTTAACGAGTGATGGTAAAGTATGACATTTGAAAATCAAATAATGAAAAATATTTAGATTAATCAGGTCAATTTAGTATATTTTTAAGTTAGTTCTATCAGCCTAAACCCTTAACCCTCAATTTTATTGGATTGTCAAACTATTTGGTAATGTCACTCAAATTTGAATTTTTTATAACCACTTTTTTGTTCAATCCATAGATTTCTCATTAGATTGATATGAAGTTAGAAAGTGTATATTCACAAATTTTATGTATATAAAAAAATATTCTAATTTTTTTTAATGAAACTGATATATTTTTTGCCTTCTTTGTATAACTTTAATGCATATATATATATATATATATATATATATATATATATATATTATCTACAGATTTATTTAACATCATGAAAATTAAATGAACCCCCACACATATTGCGTGGGTGGTAGACTAGTTTTCCTTAATTTCCATGCCGAAAAGTTGAGCCACTTATAGTGGGATGGAAGGAGTAATTAACATGCATAATTTTTTTTTTCCAATCATGTTTTTCTAGTAACAATAATGTACATTATTAAGGTTAGGTTATGGTAAAAAACTACACGAAGTTTGGAAAAAATTACAATTTTCACATGAACTTTCAATTAAACCAAAAAATACAAGATTTTATATTTTTGTTGCAATTTTACATAAGTTTGACTTTTAACGAAATTAGATTTTAGTTGACAGTCAAAATTAAGCCAAATATATTAATTTTTGCCTTCTTATACCTCTGAACTTCTAAATACTCCTTATCATCAGAAGTTAGACCAACATCAGGTAAACTTTCGACTGCCAACTAAGCTATAATTTAATAGAAAGTCAAACTAACGTGAAAATTACAACAAAAATATAAAATCATGTATTTTTTTTATTTAATTGAAAATTCAGATGAAAATTACAATTTTTTTTCCAAAGTTCGTATATTTTTTTGCCATAATCCTAATAATAACACAAAGTGCTATCAGAGTTTTAAAAAGGGCAAATTGCATGGAAATACCCCACTTTAATCCAAATTTTATTTTTTGACAATCTTTTTAATTGTTGCAAAAATTTTAACGAGCTTTCAATTTGTTGCAATGTACGTCCGGATGAATTTCCGGCCAAATTAAATCTAAGTTGGCAGCCGGAATGCCAACGTGGCATCAGAAATGCCAAATCACACCCACCCTCCCCCCACATCACCCTTTCTCTCTCTTCCACCCTCCCCCCTCCCACGTCGCCCTCTCTCTCTCTCTTCCCCATCCCCCTTCCCCCTTTCCCCGTCGGCTCTCACCATCTCTCTCACTTCCTCCACCGCCGCCACAGTCGCCCAGAATCTCGACCTTCGTCGGCTCTCCCCCTTTCTCCACCTCTATTGGACGCTTCTCTTTCCCCTATCTCCCACCGCCGCTACTTCCTCCCCCCCCTCTCTCTCTCTCTCTCACTCCGTTGCGGCAAGGGCTGAGCATGAACCGAACCGGACCGAAAAAATCGACCGAACCGATCAAATTCGGTTCGGTTCGGTTTTTAGTTTTCTGGTTCGGTTTTAAGATTGAAAAATCGACCGACCGAACCGAACCGATACTTAATATATATATATAATAAAACCCTAGACATTTTTCATTTCCCACCCCAAACCCAAATCTGGGCGCCGCGCTCCCCCTCCCCTCCATTTCAAAATGAAAACCCTAGAAGCAGTCGCCGCGCTCCCCTCCATTTCAAATCTGCTGGTCCTTGAAGCAGTCGCCGGCGCCGCACGCCGCTGGAGCTTGAAGCAGACCAGCACGCCGCACGCCGCTTGAAGCAGACCAAGGCCCTGAATCTGAAGGTTGCCACAGCCGTAATCCACCCTCGACAACGGCAAGAAGAGCTGCGCCCGGTGACCAACAGCCGCTGCCCTCTCTCTCCCTCACTCTTCTCTGATCGTTGCCTGCTCAACGGGAGAGATGAAGCTAGAGAGAGAGAATCATACTAGAATTCAAAGGCAAAGCTCTTTCACATTTTCGAATAGGCTGGAAGAATCATTTTTTCGAATTGGCAGATTCAATGTTTTTTGGAAAAAAAAAATGTCGGTCGGTTCGGTAACCGACCGAAACCGATCGGTTTTGGCCGGTTCGGTTCTTGTCGGTTTTTAAGGTAATGTCGGTTCGGTTCGGTCTGTCAACTGCCAAGTTCGGTTCGGTTTCGATTTCTTCCAAATGGGTCGGTTCGGTTCGATTTTGAACCGATGCTCAGCCCTAGTTGCGGCCTCCGCTTGTATCTCCAAATTGTCATTTAGGTTGCCAACTTTCTTGAGTTTTAATTAAGTCAAGAGCTCCATGGAGGCTGCTGAAGTCGTCGGAAATCGTAAGACGGAGGAGTCAAAAAAGGGGATCTAGGGTTTCGTAGGAGGAATGGGGATGAAGTCTGCGGTGGGTTTGGGTGTCTGTTGTTGAGTCAGAGAGAGAGAGAGGGGCCGGGAGAGGAAAGCAACGGAGGTTGGCTTGTTTTGAGGGAGAAACAGAGAGATAATCCTTAGCGAGAGATGAGGGGGCTCAGGGCGATGGCGGCTGGCACTGCCACTGCGATCGTCTGAAAATTGAGGAGGCGGCGCTTAGGGCGGTATGATTTATGTGTGTGTGTGTGTGTGTGCACTGTGAGATGGTGAGACGTGGAGAGAGATGAGGCGAGAGGAAGATGGTGGCGGTGGCGTGGCGGTTCGACGCACCAGACGGGGCGTTTGGTATAATTGGAGAAGATTTCCAACTCTAGCGGCTCGATCTCCGCCGCGGTGGCGCACAGCCACTCGAAGGAGCTGAGCGACTGCGTGATTTTGGGCTGGAGGAATCTCGACCACTCGTTGGGGAATCTCAGAGACGCGGAAGGGGCGGGAGTTGGGGAATCCGGGGATGGCGAAGATGATGGCGCCGGCGGCGGGGCTAGAGGACAGCCGGCGGCTGTTCATCTGGGCGGTCAGGTGGCATTTCATTTGGGAAGGGGAAGAGTGAGGAGTGATGTGGGAGGGGGAGGCTGACGTGGGATGGGGGTTTGTGAGTGTGATTTGGCATTTTTGATGCCACATTGGCATTCCGACTGCAAACTCAGATTTAATTTGGCCGGAAAATTTCTCCGGACGGACATTGCAACAAATTGAAAGCTCGTTGAAATTTTTGCAACAATTAAAAAGATTGTCAAAAAATCAAATTTGAATTAAAGTGGAGTATTTTCATGCAATTTGCCTTTTTAAAAATTAAACTAAGATTTGCTTAAAATAAGTTGTGAATTGAGATAATAATATTAATAAATATAGTACAAAACACAAAACACAAATAATACTACACAAAAATTATAATTATCATTTCAATAAAATAATAACAATAAGAGTGTGTTTATTTTGATGGAAAAGTATTTTCACTCATTTTTCATCATTTTCACATGTTTATTATGATGAAAAATTTTCTTCGGACATGGTGAAATATTTTATCGAACAACTCATTTTCACTCATTTTCTCTCCAATGTTGGATAATATTATCCTAGGGTATGAGTGTGAAAATATTTTTCAACATTTTCTCATCTTTTCATCTCTAATAAACATAAAATAAAAAATGAGAAAAAGATATTTCTCATCATTTCTCATTCATTATTTTTCAATAAAAATTTTAACATCAAACTAAACCCACCGTAATATTAAATACACGAATAGTAAAAAATCATGTGAACGAAGAAAAAGAAAACCTTAAAAAATTGAAAAATACTGTAAGAATCTTGAAAAGTTACTCATTTTCTTGATATCGAGATTTTTATTAATTTTTCTATTTGGTAAACATTCAACTTAAATGCGTAACTTTGGGGGCTTCTAAAAGCAAATGCGAAATACGTTTTTTCTATTTATTAAAATCAAATTACGTTTTTTTATGGCAGAATACGGATTTCTTGCGGATGGTAAATACCTAATAAATTGATATAAAGAAAAACGAAAAAAGAGAAAAAGGAGAGATAATAATATCCAATAAAGACGGCCTTATCAAGCAAAATCTAGTTATTTGGGGGCTTCTAAAAGCAAATGCGCCTATCACTCTTACTTATCTAATCTCCCATCATAAAATGATAAATAAAATAGAAAATAAACGGAAAAGGTTAAAAATAAATCCAAATCCCTTAACCATTTTTACGAAATTTCACCTTTTTAAAGCCCCATCACGTGTGTCTCTGTAGGGATCGCTTCACGCCTTCACCACCTCTCTCTCTCCCCCTCTCTCTCCTGCATTAATAGGAAACTGCCTAGACATACAGATAGATACACATAAATTGTTGATCATAGGAAAGAATCCCTAGCTCTCGCCTTCAGTTCACTGCTTTTTACATTTACAGGAAAACCTAATAATTACATACAATAATCTGTATCTAAAAAATTGTGGTGGCGTTGGAGGTGGTGGTGGTTGGTGGAGTGAAGGAGCTCGAGTGCTTGCTGTATGTCAGTAGATTGCGACGCTCATTGCGGTGGATTCGGTGAGATTGCGAACCAGTTGCAATGGCCACAGCTCCGAAAAAGGCGACGCTTACTGCTCCGAAGACGGCTGCCTGTTGCAGCGCTCCAGCCGGCATCGGCGATTCGGCCGCCGTAGTCCGCCGTGAGTCTGTATCCGCTACACCCGCTGCTGATTGGACAGTGTCTCCCGCCGCCGAGGATCAGAAGAAGAAGTCGGCCTCCTCCACCGTGGCGACCTTGATTAGACCGGAGCCTTCTTCCAATGCCACAGCTAAAGGTCTTAACAGCTCTCGTTTTTGTTTGCGAAATGCGATCGTAAATTGTTTGTTTTGCCTTCCAGATGTGAGAATTCTAGATATTTTTCCTTTTAGCGTTCATATATATTGCGTTCTTTTGGTTTATATTAGAATATCTGCATGTGGTGTGCATTAATCGAGATCTTGAGCCTTCTCGGTCTTCAAATAATATTGTGGTTCTATTAAGCGGTTGATCGGACTGTTTAATGACTCTGAATTTTTCTCTGTTTGGCATGCTATTGAATTTTACTGTTTTATTTTCAAATTTGAGGTTTTTGTGGATGAATTGATCCGTTGATAGTGTCTGTCTCAAGATTCGTGAACATATAAAGATATTTTCAATTTTCAGGTTTTTGTGGATGACTTGATCCGTTGATAGTGTTTGTCTCAAGATTCGTGAAAATATTAGAGAGATTTTCCTGTGATGTTAATTATCTGCAATCCAAGCTGATTTTGTTCATACAATCAGTGAACTTTGTAGAAACAACACATAATAAAACGAACAGAACTTGATCATGCAAAAAATAGAGAGCAGAAAGTCTTACCTTCATTGAATGCTGAAGTTTTTATGTGATCTGGAATTAATGGCTGAGTGAGGACTACTAATTATCGGATCCTATGGTTGTTTATTAGATCAAACATCAACTTTACTAGACATTTTATTCAGTTTTGCAGTTTTGGTACTCTGTCATCTTGGTGGATTATTGTAAGGTCTATTAACACCTTATAATATGGCTATGTGCTTGATATTTTGGTCTATGAAATTTTCAGTGTCATTATACAGTAAAGGATGGATGCCTAGTTCACAATAATCATCATTAGAAGACGAGCTTGATATGAAACTCATCATTATGTATGAATGTCATATTTTTATTTTTATCAGTTGACATTGAAGGGAGTGTGGAATTGGTTTGTTGACTTCAAAAAAATGTGTTTCTGAAATCTTATAAGTCATACTATATTACTTGATGGAAAAAATGTGTTTATTTCAGTTCAGTTACTCTGTTTCTTTTTCTTTAGTCTTATTTTTCCGTTTGGGGCTTAGATTGCATATAAAGTGGTCACAAGGATCGTCCTGAGGGAGTGTAGGCTGACTCCATTTTTGGTGGCATTGTTGTATCACTTATATTCCTCAGTAGTTGAAAACTTGAAAATACTTGAAGGTCTTAACGTGTAGGTACATGTGCAATAATGCTTTGATTCTGTTATTTACTTGTTTATGCTTCTTGGTTCACTATGTGCCACATGCAATTTCTTGTATACACACATATTTGTAGCATAGTATGTTATCTCTATGAACTTGTCAGAGCTATTCTTTCTGTTTTGTGGATTGGAGAAAAATTGATGATGTTACTTATATCCCTATTGAACTTCTGCAATGATTAGTACTTGCTCAAAGGACTTGGTTATTCATTAATGCTTTGTTTACTCAGGGATCCAAGTTATGACAAGGGCTCAAACCAAACATCCTTTAGATCCTTTATCTGCTACTGAAATCTCTGTGGCCGTGGCAACTGTCAGAGCAGCTGGAACCACCCCTGAGGTCTAAAATTACTTTTCATTGATATGACGTCCATGCAATCATAATCTACTGTTACTTGAGTACTGTAATTGTAACTTTGGTCTTCCACTGACTTTTCCCTTGTCTTTCAGGTCAGAGATAGTATGAGGTTTGTTGAAGTCGTTCTGTTGGAGCCAGAAAAGCATGTTGTTGCACTAGCAGATGCTTATTTCTTTCCTCCTTTTCAACCATCATTGTTGGCTAGAACCAAAGGAGGACCTTCAATTCCTAGTAAGCTCCCACCAAGGAGAGCCAGACTAGTTGTCTACAATAAGAAGTCCAATGAGACTAGTTTGTGGATCGTTGAGTTGACAGAAGTACATGCAACTACTCGAGGGGGACATCATCGAGGAAAAGTTGTATCCTCTTCAATTGTTCCAGATGTTCAGCCACCTATGGTATCTTCCTAAATTGATGTTCTTTCTGTGCATTTGGTGGTGACCTTGTGGGCATTGCAATATAATTTGTGATCATTTTTTTATTGCATGGAGTACTGTACACAAGATTCTCATCATATGGTTCAGAGCATTCCTTATAGATTGAGCAAACATGTTATGTGTCGTGTGAACAAGAGAAATGCCAGTTTATGGAGTAATTAATTTACATGTGCTTTGTGGATTACATTTGGGCTTTTGTCTTCTATGTGGCACAATGCAAGTTCATTTCATTAGCATAATTTCTTTCTTATTCCAAATTTCCAACTGCAGGATGCTACAGAGTACGCTGAATGTGAAGCTATTGTGAAAGATTACCCTCCTTTTATAGAGGCAATGAAGAAGAGGGGCATCCATGATATGGACCTTGTCATGGTTGATCCATGGTTAGTATATGCAGATGATGATATGCTTTCGGAACAACCTTGTTAGTATACTCATCTAGTGGTCTCTTTGGTGTCAAATTCCTACTGCAGGTGTGTTGGATACCACAGCGAGGCTGATGCTCCTAGTCGTAGACTTGCAAAACCACTGGTATTTTGCCGGACAGAGAGTGACTGCCCACTTGAAAATGGTTATGCACGGCCTGTTGAAGGAATTCATGTTCTTGTTGATATGCAAAATATGATCGTAATCGAGTTTGAAGATCGCAAGCTTGTTCCTTTGCCACCAGCTGATCCTCTGAGAAATTATACTCCTGGTGAAACAAGAGGAGGAGTAGATAGAAGTGATGTGAAACCTCTTCAAATTGTTCAGCCTGAAGGACCAAGTTTTCGTATCAATGGGAATTATGTAGAATGGCAGAAGGTTTTTCTCTCTTTATTACTAATTGTACACACTCACACATGCACAGAATCAGTCCGAGTTTAGTCAAAATCACTGTTGAAATTTTGGTTAACAGTGGAACTTTCGCATTGGTTTCACTCCAAGGGAGGGTCTGGTCATTCATTCTGTTGCCTATGTTGATGGTAGCCGGGGAAGGAGACCTATAGCGCATAGGTTGAGTTTTGTGGAGATGGTTGTGCCCTATGGTGATCCTAATGACCCTCATTACAGGAAAAACGCATTTGATGCCGGTGAAGATGGCCTGGGAAAGAATTCCCATTCTCTGAAGAAGGTTTCTACTCCTGTTTGTAATTTGATTATCATTTTTGCTTGGTTTATTGCAATCATCATCTCGTTATGAAACTTTTGTCTAAGTCACTTTTACTTTCAGGGATGTGATTGCTTGGGATATATAAAGTACTTTGATGCTCATTTTACAAACTTTACCGGAGGAGTTGAAGCAATTGAGAACTGCGTATGCTTGCATGAAGAGGATTATGGAATGCTATGGAAGCATCAAGATTGGAGAACTGGCATGGCTGAAGTCCGAAGATCAAGGCGTCTCACTGTTTCTTTTATCTGCACTGTGGCTAACTATGAGTATGGATTTTATTGGCACTTTTACCAGGCAAGTATAATGCATACCCTACAGGGGTTGCCTGTATAGCTGTAATAAATCTTCATATAGGTTGATAGAAGATGGAAATCGGAACAACTAATAGCATGATGTTTCATTTCTTTTTTTCCTCTTGAGCATAGTATTAGTTAGTAGCAATATACAACAAGGACTGAATTGCAAAATAGGAAATAGAAGGTCGAGCAGAACCTGTCAAATGTGATGATAAGTGTCGTATATGTAAAAATACAAGGTTTCTGAACAAATAATTTATGGTAACATTAAAATACTATGTTCTTGGTTCCAGGATGGGAAGATTGAAGCTGAAGTCAAACTTACTGGAATTCTCAGTTTAGGGGCTCTTCAACCTGGTGAATTTAGAAAATATGGTACAACCATTGCACCTGGATTATATGCTCCAGTTCATCAGCACTTCTTTGTTGCTCGTATGGATATGGCTGTCGACTGCAAACCTGGAGAAGCACACAATCAGGTATCTGACTCAGAATAGTTATTTTTGGCTGTATTCCGGTAATAAATTACTCCATGAATCCATGATGGAAACATTGAGGATTAATGTGCTTCTATTCAAGATAAATAAACAAGCTTTAACTTGTTTGTTCTGCTACTATTCCTATTCTCTTAAGGTTGTTGAAGTGAATGTCAGAGTTGAAGAACCTGGAAAGGACAACGTTCATAACAATGCATTCTATGCTGAGGAAACTATCCTTCGATCCGAATTAGAGGCAATGCGTGATTGTGATCCATTATCTGGCCGCCACTGGATTGTAAGCACCCTTAAACATATTATGTTTTGAACATCTGAAACACATGTACCTTGTCCACCAAAAGTAATTTTTGTATTTACCCTTTTTTAAATGGGGGAGTTTTCTTTCTCCTCTATTTGGTTTTATTACTAAGCTAGTAAGTTTTCAATTTGCTAGAAAGGACTGGAAGAGTATTCTGTTTGCTCTTATTTGCTTCCTTCTTTAAGCTAGCTGGTTTCCATAGCGTCTCATAACTATTCAATGAAATCACTCTAAATTCTGTCTGATCATATCATTGGGTTCATTGTTCCATTCAGATAAGGAACACAAGAACCGTGAATCGCACTGGAAAACTGACAGGCTACAAACTGGTGCCTGGTTCAAATTGTCTTCCATTGGCTGGTCCTGAGGCTAAATTTCTGAGAAGAGCTGCGTTTTTGAAGCATAATCTGTGGGTTACACAATATGCACGTGGAGAGGATTTCCCCGGAGGAGAGTTTCCTAACCAAAATCCACGTGTTGGTGAAGGATTGGCTTCATGGGTAAAGCAGAATCGGCCTTTGGAGGAAAATGATATTGTTCTCTGGTCTGTTTCATGCAGCTTTGAGAAATATAATTATTTCTAGCATTTGCAGTGGAATATTTCATCTCTGACTGCAATTTTGGATTATTCTTATTCATATAGGTACATCTTTGGCATTACGCATGTTCCTCGACTGGAAGACTGGCCCGTTATGCCTGTGGAGCACATAGGTTTTGTACTTCAGGTAAGTTTTCTTAATGTTTACTTTCTCATATGTTGCGAATGCACTTCTTGTTGTATACCAAAATAGGTATTTTGTTAAGGCACTTTTGGTATAATCATAATGTTTCCATTGCTTCCCCATTTGTTGCAGCCACATGGATTCTTCAATTGCTCTCCTGCAGTGGACGTGCCACCCAGTGCCTGGGAGATGGATCCAAAAGAGAATGATGTCAAAGACAATGGCGTTACTAAGGCGAGCTCACCTATTCTCATGTCAAAGATCTGAAGGTAATTAAGCGCGTTATTGCATAACCATGATGAATCCGTCATGCCTGTACATACTTGGATTCTACTTCTGCTCTACTGCCAGCTTGCTAGATTGTTTTCATTGCTTTACCGTATCTGTTGTTCGACTGTTATGACTCTTTCGAGTTCGAGTGAAAGCTTGAAACTCATGGCTTGAAGATGAATATGCATTCCTAGTCGTCTCTTCTTGAATGGTGAACTGCTCTATTTTACTCTTTTTTTGCAAAGGATTTACTTTGTACTTGCTAGACTTGTCTACTTCATCCCTTCCGACAAAGCCTTTAATTTCTTCTCTTGTTTTATACTTCATCCGTCCGCGATATCATTTCCACATTTACTATTTCGGTCTGTCCGCGATATCGTTTCCACTTCCATTTATAGAAGTAGGGTCCACAAACTTCCACTCACAACAATAATGGGACCCACACTCCACTCACTACATATCCACTACTATCCACCACTTTTCTTAAAACCCACGCTGGCCACAATGTGGAAACGATATCGCGGACGGAGGGAGTTGTGTCTATTTTGGAGACTTGAGATTGCCGATAGCGATGGTTGTCTTTATTTATGTGGCCCTAGAATTGGTGAGATGGATTGCATTTTCGTAAAAACATTTAATTGTGAAATAATAAAACTATATTTGAGTCTATATATATTTAGATAAAAAAAATAAAAGGGGTAATTGCCTGTAAATTCCTAACGTTTACACGAAATTGGTTTTTGCACCTTTTTTTATTTTTCTTCTTTAAAATACCTAACCTTTAGTTTTTGTCTGAAAATTATCCGGCGATCGGTTTTTTCTTACGCCGGCGTCGGAAATGCTACTGTGGCAGCCGGAATTGCCACCTAAACCTATTTTTTACACGTGGAAAAAAAAATTAAAAGAAAAAGGAAAAAAGGAAATCCCCCACCCCAAATCGTCCTTTCCCTTTCCCCCACCCCAAACCCTAACTCTCCCTCCCCCCACCTGGCGCCGCCCCCTGCCACCTCCACCACCTTTGGCGCCGCCACCCACCGCCACCACCACCAACGTTCCACCGCCTGGAGCAGCAGAGGAAGCTCCAGATCTCGATCAAGCTCCACCCGCCGCCGTCCTCCGCCTCACCAAGCTCCAGATCGAGAAGCTCCCCCACCCACCGCCGCTCCCTCCCCTTTCCCCACCCTCCACCGCAGCCCAGCGCAACCCCATTTTCCGACTCCGCTACGACTCCCTCGTTTGGAAGATAGAAAAATAATATCTTTTTGTGCTGATAGAATTAGGGCTCTGTTGGGATTGAAGGGGGATTTTTAGACGGATGGGGTTTGAGGGAGAAACGATGGTGGCGGCTTCGCCGCTGCTATCGCTGGAATTTTAGAGAGGGGGGAGGTCGGAGGTTGTTGAGGAAGAAGGAAAAGTGTCTGTTGTAGTCGGAAGAAGGGTCAGAGGTCGGAGTTTGTTGGGCCGCGGTTGGAGATGGTGGCTGGAGGTGTGATTCCGGTGGTGTATGGCTGGTGGTCGGATTTCAGAGGTTGGGGGCGGCGCGCCGGTGGTCCTTGGTGTTTCCATGGTCCTTGGATTTTCTTCTCGCTCAAAACAACGATCGGCGGCCGTTCACCGGAGCTTAAGGGTCATCAGCAACGGTGGAATCTGAGGAGAAGAGGTGTTGTGTGGGGGGGGGGGGGTGTTTGATGAGAGCGGCGGCGGGTGGGAGGAGGGGGCGGCGATGGTGGCGGCAACAGAGGGAAGAAGACGAGAGGGGGTGGGGGATTTCCTTTTTTCCTTTTTCTTTTATTTTTTTTTCCTCATGTAAAAAATAGGTCTAGGTGGCAATTCCGGCTGCCACCTCGTCGATTCCGGCTGCCACTGTGGCATTTCCGACGCCGGCGTAAGAAAAAATTGGTCGCCGGATAATTTTCAGACAAAAACTAAAGGTTAGGTATTTAAAAGAAGAAAAATAAAAAAAGGTGCAAAAACCAATTTCGTGTAAACGTTAGGAATTTACAGGCAATTACCCCAAAATAAAACTATTCTTTGAAAAAAACGAATTAAAATGAGAACTGGTGTGCAGTTTCTCTCTTAGGTGAGAGTGTGACCACTGGTCCTAAGTAGTGTATCTTTCAAATGATGAAGAAATTAGTTGGAAAAGCTCTCTCTCGCTCCAATTTCCGATTCTGGCGATTTGGGATTTTTCTTCATGTGAGGGCCATAACGTTATTACCTAAATAAGACAATAAAGGACTTTGTTATTTTATTACATTGGGCAAACAGGACTCGATCTATTTCCTACATGTGCAACTCTGAATGGTCAATTTAGTTTGGACTTCACGGTGGTTTGGATTCTAGTTTCTAGGAGCACTAGTTGTGCCCCCGCGCTATGCGCGGAATAATGTAATGTATTATTTTTAGATGTAAATTATAAATATAACTTTTTTTATAAGTTTTGATGTTTATTGTTTATATTTATACACATGCACTTTGTATTTTTATAATTAAATTTTTATAAAAAATAATAAGAATTTTACATTAATAAATTTATTATATCACAAAAAAATAATATTACCTTCGTCCACAAAAAAATATTCTACTTTTTCCTTACTTTTCACTTTTCACCACTGTCAATATTAATTACAATACACTCAAGAACATTTTCTCCACTTTCAATATTGTTGCACAATTTTTTTTAAAAAGAAAGAATTGTGCAACTTCATCCTAAAAAGTTCTTTTGTGGACGAAGGGAGTACAATATTACAAAATAAATCTCAATACATACTAACTTCAAAATAAAATTACAATTGAAATTTTTTATTATGCATTAATTTAATAGGAGTACTATTTAATGGTGTACATATATATTCTTTATATTACACGTGGGTTAATGGTCTCGCAATCAAATTATAAAAAAACTAACCCATCACTTTTAAAGAGAAAATTTTAATTTATGATAGAAATGCAATCTTGTCCTTTTTTGTGGGAAAATTTAGTAGACATATTTGCAGAGCACTCACTTTACTCACAAAATTGTAATTAAAATAAAATAGATGACTTTGTAGCAAAACGATGTCTAAAAAATATTCTTTGCTTTTGGCATGTACCGACATCAAACTGTGAGCAAAGTGAAACCAGAGACATGAACCAAAATTTCCATGAGTCATCTTCACCGAGATTCATTCTCATTTTCCTTTCAAACTCCCACTTCACATTTTAGTTAAAAAGCTAGCGTCCAATCCTTCACACAATCGATACAAAGTTCATGCAGAGTTATTTCATTGCAAAATCCTTCCAGTAGGTTTCCCCCAATTCTAAACCCTTACACACATACACTTAATTAGATAATCATTCATCACATGCAAAATTTTACTTACAGAAAATACAAATAGACGATACACCTATTCATGTGTAAAAAGATAATACATAGTATAATTTTTTACCATCCGGCCGAGGGAACCTTTGTAAGGGAGAAGACGGTGGATGTGGTGCTATTTGAAGGAGAGAGGGCAGCTGATATATGGAGAGGGTCTCTAGGAAGGAAGAAATTAATAGAGAGAGAGAGATGAAGCCGCGATGGTGGAAGCAGTGGTTATGACGACGAGTCTCACTGGAAATCAAAGAGGACAAAACAAAAATGGGAAGGTTATGAAATTTTGCTTGAGAGCTAGGCGATAATGGAGGATAAGAGAAAATTTTCATTTATATCTTAAAGAAAAAGAAAAATATGGAATAGGAAATTTTTTAAATTGCATTGCCTTTCTTGGGAAGGGCAAACAACACATTGGGTTTGTGAAATAATCGATGACTACAATATACAATAAACTGATGTAGGGCAAAAAAAATTTTTTTAATAATTTTGCATATATATTTTTGGCGGGAAAAATTTGGGATGCAACTCTCCTTTAGTATAATAGATACTCCCTCTGTCCACCAAAAATATGCCACAATTTCCTTTTTCGTCCGTCCACAAAAAATATGCCACTTCCATTTTTAGTAGTAGGGTCCACACAACTCCACTCACATTTAAAGTGGGACCCTTACTCCACTACCAACTTTACTCACATTTTCTTAAAACCCGTGCCGAAAGCAAAGTGACATGTTTTTCGTGGACGGAGGGAGTAGATTTTTGGTGGGAGGTTCTAAAAAGAGGCTTTAATTGGTGGTCCTTACCTTAGAGCTTTCTGTCTCCAATGCATTAATTTTATAAGAAGTTCTAATTTCTTTATTTTCATTTTTTCTCAATTTTATTCTTTAATTTTGAAATTCAATATTTTATGAAAATTAAATTTAAATATTACATTAATTAAAATAAAAATTATAATAATTAAAATAATTAAAATTTGAAATTACATTAATTAAACTAAAAATTATAATAATTTAAATTTAGGCTACATTAATTCTCTACGCTTGAGGACTTCTTCGAGCATGCTTTTGTGCAATGCCAATTGTGCTTGCGACATTTGAAATATTTGTATTGAAAAATTTGTCATAGAGAGCCACTCTTTTCACCTTGGCAGTTTTACCTTTTGCTTCGGCAACTTTATTTTTTACTTCGGCAACTTTCTTGTGAGAGGTGCTAAATATCTCGATTCATTTGGCGACACATTCCAGTTTGTCGTAGTATTGAGCTTTGTCTGTTGAGGACTCCATATTTTTCCCCTTACATTTGTCGCGTTTGGCCACTTTTTAGCCTTGGGGCCTTGTTGTGATACATGACTAGGAAGATGTTGTTGTGGCCTGCCCTTCTGATTACTTTGACTTCTTCAACGAGTGCACATCCTCGTCGTGGGATGCGAATTGCTGGCATTTGCCTAGAATCATCCAAGCTTTGAAGTGCTTGAATCTCACTCCATGCTTGGCCTCGCAGATCTCTTGCGCTTGCTTAGTGATTTGTCCATCACTCATTCCACTAGCCCAGTTGGCTTTACATTTCTCGCAGATCAACTCCTACATCTTGATGTCTTTTTGGACGCGTTGAAAGTGTGATGTTGTCATGAGCAGGAGCCCCCTTAGGCCGAGCATCGTTGTATCTTTGAGTGATATGTCCTCAATATTGGAGAGCCTTTTGGTCTGTATCCTGGATTGAGTTGTGGGTAGCCTCCGCCCACAACATACAAACAAGCTCCATCTCCGCCGTAATGTACTCGGTGCGGGTCTTCGACGTCTTCGGCTTCGGTATTTCGACGCGTCGTCTTGAACGACATGAGTTGCATTCAACGTGGTTGAAATAAAGCCCTAGAAGAAGATATTCGAGCCTTGAGAGAAAGGCGCGAACCCCCATCATTAGGGAAGAACTAGGAAACCCCGGGAAAGAATGAGGAACACCCTAGCCTTGAGCTATATTTTTCATATAGTCGTTGAATTAGTCTTTCTTTTTTTGTAGTAAACTTGAAAGTGAAAAGAGAGAAGAATATGAAAAGAATTAGAGAATTAGAGAGAAAAATGGGAGAAAAATGTAGTATCAATGTAGAAAATGAAATAGGGAGAGTGGTATTTATAGAGGGTAAAGAGAATAATAATAATAATAATAATAATAATAATAATAATAATGATAATAATAATAATAATAATAATAATAATAATAATAATAATAATAATAAATAGGTCATTAGCTAGACCTAGTTCTTGACAAAGAAGAAATACTACGCAACACCGAGGATACCCCACTGTCGGCCATCATCATGATTTTCTTCAATAATATCAGTAACACCGTCTAATGGTGGCACATTGAAGCAATCTCTTCCACAATAATCATGCACATCATCATAAACATCAATATTATCTCTCTTATCAATATCAACAGCCTCATCATGATTATAAATAGCCCTATCATCATTGCAATCAGGGGTATAAGGATAATCTCTCTCTTAATTAACGTCGTCGCCAGATACAATTAACGCCATCGCACAACAAACCACATCGCTAGATAAAATTCAAGTCGTTGCTGCCGCACTAACGAGATAACAAAGAGAAAATAATCGAAAGAGCATCGAGAAATAAATAAATAAACGAGAAAGAGATAAAGATAGAGAGACATAGTTGATATCAGCGCCGCATCCACCTCCACCACCGTCGAAGAAATAAATGAGAAAGTGAAAAAGTGTAAAAGCTCAGATTTTGCGAGCTGAGAGAATAGAGAGAGAG
Source organism: Salvia miltiorrhiza (assembly GCF_028751815.1). NCBI lineage: Eukaryota > Viridiplantae > Streptophyta > Magnoliopsida > Lamiales > Lamiaceae > Salvia > Salvia miltiorrhiza. Next base: position 30,011,054 of record NC_080390.1, read on the forward strand.
AGAGGGTTGAAAAAAATTTCGTACAAGGATTAATAAGGGCAATCTGATTCCTTTGCGGAAAATTAGCTAAGTTTTTATTGAAATTATATTGATGGACAACTAATAATTTTATGTGATATCCTCGACATTTTCATAGGAAATATAGAAGACCTTTAAAATTTGGATACTATTGATACATGCCCGGTATTAAATACTCCCTCCGTCCCAATTTTTAATATCCAATTGAGAGTGGCACATGTTTTAATAAAGTGATTGAGTGTATTGTGAGTGGAATAAAGGTCTCACCTTTTATGTGAGTGTTAAAATAATTAAAGTGGAGCAAGGGTCCCACCTACTTTTACTAAAAATAGAAATGGATACCAAAATAAGGGATGACCCAAAAAGGAAATATGGATACTAAAAGTTGGGACGGAGGGAGTAAACTATTTTACTACAAAGGATTTACAAATTCAGATTTAAATTTCCTTGAATACTAGTTTTATTGATTAAAGGTATTGAGCCCATTAACCAACTACAGGATCCACACTTCCACCTCTCCTGTATTGAAGGTTCATACTTGGAACTCTTATTTTTGCTCTTCTTTTTTCATAAAAACCACTATTTATCAGTAAGGACTAAGAAAAAACAGAGGACTTGGACAAAACATTTTCATCATCTCACAGTTATTCATTAATTCAAAGGAGATTGAAGAACAAAACAAGAACATTATAGAAAAAACATGTAAACAATGCAAGCAATCATCCCCATAATGATATTCTTCATTGATTACTTTCTTTACTGTTACATTGGCTGAATAAACAAACCAAAGGAATAAACGCTACTTATAGTCAGCTGCTACTCAAACCCTACAAATATGGAATAAAGCAATATACTCCAATCAATATGAATGCAATAGATAAGAGACACATGTAACAATCAAGGCTTGCCATCTGCATATTTAGTTGTGGTATCTTTTCCAAGCTGAGCTGGCTTATCAAGCACCATTTTACTCTTTTGCTGCTGAGTAGATTCAGCTCGACCAATGGCATCACCATCTTGGATGAGACTCATATCACCACTTGAGTTAGCACGCCCCCTCAAAATTCGAGCGTGCAGAGGGGAACAACTTGAAGTTTGTTCTTGAGCTTAGCGAAGAATTGCACACTTAAAATTTTGTAAATATATCAGCAACTTGCTCGGAAGAAGGTATGTGTTGTACCTGAAGAAGACCATCGACAATCTTTTCTCGGACAAAGTGAACATCAAACTCAATGTGCTTAGTCCTCGCATGATGAATATGATTGGAAGCAAGATATATAGCACTCGAATTATCAATCCAAATGGTTGGAACTTTAGAAAGACCAATAGAAATTTCTTGAAGAAGAGAAATAATCCAAGAAATCTCAGTTATTGCATTAGCCAAGCTACGATATTCGGCTTCAGTATTTGATCATGAGACCACATGTTGTTTCTTGGAACACCGAAAATGAGGTTACCTCCAAAATAAACACACATGCCAGAGGTGGATCTCCTGTCATCATGATCAGATGTCCAAATCTGAATCCAAAAAATCTATAATATTAGATCGGCATGTACGAGTGAGATGAATACCATGGTCCAAAGATCTGGCTACCTAGCATAGAATACGCTTCACCGCTCTCCAATGATTATCAAGAGGATTAGCCATGAATTGGCTAACCTTATTAATAGAAAAGGATAAATCAGGTTTTGTTATAGTTAAATACTGCAGAGCACCAACTATACTTCGATATTCTTGAGGATTAGGGATAGGACTACCTTGAACCTTAGACAAATGTGCAGTAGAAATCATAGGTGTGAAGCTACCTTTAGCATTTGTAGAATGGTAAAATATGGAGACATAGGAGTGGAAGAATAGTTCATTATGTTCAGTGTATAAAATACAAGAGACTTCCCACATATATATAGGGGAAAACTAGGGCTACAACATATATAAGGAAAACTAGGGCTACAACACAAATAAGGAAAACTAAATACAAAATATTCTTCAACACTCCCCCTCAAGCTGGAGCATATATATCAATCATGTCCAGCTTGGTGCAAAGTTCAGAAAATCATTTTCCGCCCAACGGTTTAGTGAAAATATCAGCAATCTGGTTGGACGAAGAAGTGAAAGGAGTAGCATTAGTCTTGCTCAACACACACTCACGAATGAAATGACAGTCAACCTCAATATATTTAGTCCTCTCATGAAACATTGGATTGTTAGCAATGTAGATAGCTGCTTGGTTATCACAATGCATAGGTAAAGGTTCATTGAAAGTGAACCCCAATTCCTCAAGTAGATTCTTCACTCCAATCATCTCAGTAGCAGTGTGAGCCATAGCTCTATACTCGGCCTCAGCAGAAGATCTAGCAACAGTCTGTTGTTTCTTACTTCGCCAAGTGTTACCAAATTTCCTCCCAAATAGGTGCAGTATCCAGAAGTAGACTTCCTGTTAGTTTTAGAGCCAACATAATCAGCATCAGAATATCCTTCAATCTTTAGATGGCCATTCTTCTTGAATAACAATCCTTTCCCTGGAGATTTCTTGATATATCGAAGAATCCAAATAGCAGCATCCCAATGAACTTGCTTAGGTTTATCCAGGAAACGACTGATCAAGCCAACATCAAAAGAAATGCCAGGCCGTGTTACTGTCAAGTAGATAAGTTTTCCAATAAGTCGTCTATACTTAGCTTTGTTCTCGAAGAGGTCTCTACTATCATCCCAAACACTCGGATCAACATCCATAGGAGTATCAACGGGCTTCGTTCCAAGCAATCCAGTTTTTCTAAGCAAATCTGTAGCATACTTTTGCTGAGACAAAGAAACTCCAGACTTACTGTGAGCAATTTCAATCCCTAAGAAATACTTAGGACGTCCCATATCCTTAATAACAAACTGTTGCTGCAAGTACTTCTTTGTCTCATCAATCCCCTGTACATCACTGCCAGATACAAGAATATCATCAACATATACAATGAGTGATAATTCCAGATTTTTGATGGCGCACAAAGACAGAGTGATTCGACTTGCACTGCTTGAATCCGATATTTCAAAGAACACTACTGAATTTATCAAACCAAGCTTTCGAACTTTGCTTAAGCCCATAAATTACCTTTTTGAGACAACATACCTTAGTAACATCCTCCCCCTGAGCAACATACCCCGGAGGTTGCTCCATACAGACAGTCGGAGTCAAATCACTGTAGAGAAAGGCATTCTTCACATCTAACTGATACATTGGCCAAGAAAGATTGACAGCTATGGAAAAAAAGATCCGAATTGAATTCAGACGAGCAGTGGGAGAGAACGTCTCAAAGTAATCTACACTATAGGTTTGGGTAAACCCTTTGGCCACAAGACGAGCTTTGTACCGATCAATAGTACCATTAGCAAGAAATTTTAGCGTGAACACCCAACGACAAGCTACAATAATTACTGATAGAGGGGCAGACACCAGTTCCCACATACCTCTACTGAGTAAAGCACGCATCTCCTCATCCACAGCAGCCCGCCAAAGAGGGTGTTTAAGTGCCTCTTGGTAAGATGTTGGAATGATTGTAGACAGAAGACAAAGAGCAAATGCACGCAAAAGATGACTCAAACGAGCAAAAGAAATATGGTTAGACTTGGGATATTTAGTGGTGCAAGTACGTTTACCTTTGCGGAGAGCTATGGGTAGATTATCAGTGGTATGCGGAAGACCTTCAGAAGCTGCAGGCGAAGATAATGCAGGTGATGGACATGAGGTTGGTTCTGGGACAGATTCTGAGACAGGTTCTGGCACTGGTGGTGGCCTAGGAAAACGTGTATACACCTGCAACGGTGGTGTAGGAGGACTAGGAGAGACACTAGCCAGGACATGTAAAGGAGTAGGAACTAACATATCAGGAGTTTGAGATAGAGTGTGAGAGAAGTAAGACTGAGACTCAAAGAAAGTAACGTCAGCACAAATATAGTGGCGCTTGGACAGTGGGTCCAGGCAACAGTATCCCTTTTTGTGTCAAGAATAGCCTAGAAAAACACACTTAATAAAACGAGGAGACAACTTATCCAACCCAGGAGTAAGATCATGAACAAAACAGACACACCCAAATATGCGAGGAGGAACAATATGTAGAGATTTATCAGGATGAAGACGCGAAAAATGAATATCCCCATGCAACACACTAGAAGGCATCCTATTAATAAGGTAGCAGGCAGTAAGAACAACATCAGACCAAAAATACTTAGGAACATGCATGTGAGACATAAGAAAACAAGCCACATCCAAAATATGACGATGTTTGCGTTCAACAACCCCATTTTGTTGAGATGCGTGAGAGCAAGACATTTGATGAATTATACCATGAGAGTCACAAAATGATGAAATAGTTTTATGAGTAAACTCAAGAGCGTTATCAGTGCGAAGAATACACAAGTCAACAGAATATTGAGTTTTTATTTCATGATAAAAGGATTTTTTAGTATAGTAGGGACTCAGTTCTCTGCTTGAGTAAATACAGTCATGTCATTCCTGAATAATCATCAACAAATATCAGAAAATACTTGAAACCCCCTCTAGACTCTACCCGACTAGGACCCCAAACATCACAATGAACTAATTCAAAAAGGGAATAACTACGTTTATCGACTGGAGAATGAAAAGATGTGCGATGGTGCTTGCCCAACTCACAAGACTCACATTGAAAATCAACAAACGCACCAGGAACTAAGCTTTGAAGACTGGTAGAAGACGGATGACCAAGACGATAGTGCCACTGATATGGAGACACAACGGCAGAGAGAGCACGAGAAGGTGCAGGAAGAATAGAATCCATATAATATAAACCATCACGCTTATGTCCTCCACCAATCGTCTTCTTCGTCTGCAGGTCCTGAAAGATACAATAGGAAGGATAAAAAGTGACAGAACAATTGTGAGTTTTGGTTAGCTGACTAATAGATAATAAACTTACAGGAAACTTAGGAGCAAACATGACATCATCAAGAGTGATATTAGTGGTAGGCTTACCAACACCAGTCCCCGTTATCGGAGAATAAGTGCCATCGGCGAGACGAACAGATGGTAGAGATGAGGAAGAAAAAGATGTTAAAAGTGACTTGGTACCAGTAATATGGGCAGAATCACTAGAATCTAACGTCCAAGACTTACCATGAGACATGGCAAACACACCTGCAGGTAGAGGTAGCCATAGTAGAGGAATTGGAACCATTCAATTTAATGGTGGTTCCTAAAGTAGCAGATTTATTATCAGACATAATAATAGAAGGGCAGAAAAGCAAAACCTATGTAGAGCAGAAAAAGACAGCAACTGCAACGAAGTAGAGTGGCGGCAGCGCGCAAATCAGACAGCAGCAGCGGCAGAAGTGAAACCCTAAGCGGCGGCGGCTCACAGAAAAGAAATGGGGAAAAAATTCACACCCGCTCTGATACCATGTAGAATGGTAAAATATGGAGACATAGGAGTGGAAGAATTGTTCATTATGTTCAGTGTATAAAATACAAGAGACTTCCCACATATATATAGGAGAAAACTAGGGCTACAACATATATAAGGAAAACTAGGGCTACAACATAAATAAGGAAAACTAAATACAAAATATTCTTCAACATCATTAAACATGTTAACCTTCGAAAGGATGTCTCAAGCATACTTTTGCTGATGAAGATTTAACCCTTGTGTAGTTTGAGAGATTTCTATGCTAAGGAATCGATATGAACCAAACCCAAATTTTTGAGCGAAAAAGACTGACCAAGCTGATGTATCACTGCTTGAACATCTAAAGGATAGCTTCCTATAACAAGGATGTTATCAACATAGATAAGCAAATACACAATAGAAGTAGTTACATTCTTGAAGGAAAGAGAATGATCTGCTTTAGACTGAGCAAAATTAAATGTAAGCAACACTGATCTGTAGTAAGAAACCATGACCTGGATGCTTGTTTCAGTCCATAAATAACTTTATTATGCTTGCATACCAAAGGAACCAGACCTCCAAGTTCAAAGCTTGGGGGTTGCTGCATGTAAATAGTTTCATCAAGCACACCATTGAAAAATGCATTATCCACATCCAAGTGAGTAACACCCCAGTTTTGTTGCACAACAAGAGATATAATAATTCTAATGGTTGTGGGCTTAACCACAAGACTAAATGTCTTTGTAAAATCAAAACCAGGCTCTTGTGTGTACCCTTTTGTAACGAAATAAGCCTTATAACGAGCTATGCTACCATCAGCATGCCGCTTGAGCTTAAACACCCACTTACAACCGATAGTATTTTTTTTGTTCAGGTTTAGGAGCAAGAACCCAAGTATGGGTTTTAAACAAAGCTCTCAACTTATGTATCATAGCAACTCTCCATAAAGGGCTTGACAAAGCTTTAGAGATAATGTTAGGTTCACAATTGATAAACTTATTATCTGCATTAGATAAGTAAACCTTAGGCTTAAAGATATCAGTTTTATCTCGAGTAACCATAGGATGACCGTTCGGAGTAGGTACATCAGCTGGAGTAGAAATAGTTTCAGTGCTCTCAAAAGGTAAAGTAGAAGAAGACGAATTTGACGCAGTAGGCAAAACAAGTGAATGTAAAACATGAGACTCAACAATAGAAGAAAAATGTGTGGAAGTAGTATGTGTAATAGGTGCAGGTGTTTTGAAAGGTGAAGTCGGTGCTGGTGTGTCTAAAGGTGAAGAGGTAGGTGGAGTAGGGAAATAAGGCATTGAATTCCAGATGAGAGTGAGAGAAGAATGAGAATTAGTATCAGTAGACACATGTACAAGAGTAGAAACATATTTTCTATGGAAAAAACATGTACATCAAAGAGTATGTCTCGTGTAACTATGATTTTTTCTGAAGGCAGAAAGACTTTGTAACCTTTGTGATGTGTGCTATATCCTAGAAAAGTACCAGTGTCAGACCGCGGTTGTAATTTATGCTTATTATAAGGTCGCATAAAGGGATAACATAAACAAGAAACAACCAAAGGCTCTTAAAGTGGTACAATCAGGTTTCCGTTGGTAAAGCTTTTCAAGAAGGCTGACAAAGTGAATGACCTTGGTGGGTAGTATGTGAATGAGATACACAGAAGTTACGAAAGCATCATCCCAATGCTTCATGTTCAAACCAGAATGAAAAAGAAGAGAAAAACCCATCTCAACGGTATGCCTATGTTTCATCTCAGCTAATCCCTTTTGTTGTGGGGTATATGGACATGAAACTTGATGATGTATCCCATTTTCAGAAAAGTAAGGAGAAAGGCTTCTATATTCCCCATCCCAATCTGTTCGGATGGACTTGATTTTTCTATTTAGTTGAGTTTCAACCAAAGTTTTGAATTGGATAAACATATTGTGCACTTCACTTTTGTGTTTGAGAAAATAAATCCAAACATATCTACTCGAATGATCAATAAAGCTGACATAGTATGTGAAACCATTGAAACTAGTCACTGAATCTGGACCCCAGATGTCACTATGTATGAGTTCAAGAGGTGTGTTGTGCTGTGTATTAGAATTAGTATAAGGTAATCTTTGCATTTTAGCCAAAACACAAGATTGACACAAATCAGAAAGTTGTTTGTCATTATAAAAGTATTACAAGAGATTAAGGCTTTCTTGACACTGTCAATATAACAATGCCCTAATCTATTGTGCCAATCTTCAAGAGTAAGAGGTGAAACTGACATAGACAAAGCAGCTGAAGGGTGCAGAATTGTAGAAGGCACAACTGGTTGATTGGAAGTAGGGGAAAGACTTGAAAATAAACAATTGGAAGATGTGAGATTTGAGTTGGTTGTTGGGAACCTTGTGGAATATCCTAACCCTTGTTTTGATGATACCAAAATTCATAGGACTTAATTGTAATAGACTAGAATTGTTTTGAACTCAAGTGTTAGAGTTCGTTTCTAGTTTAGCTTGCGGTGTCGAAGACTGAAGACTGAAGACTGAAGACTGCAGATACCAACTGAAGTATCAGTTGAAGAATCAGTTGAAGACTGATTACTTAATGCGCGCAATGGACTGATACTAAAGTCAAGTATCAGTTGAATATTCCTCCTCGGACTGATCTTCCAACGTTCAGAGGAAGCCACGTACTCACAAAGTACAGCCGCATTAAATGCAGAGATCTCAGGATCTTATCTCTGCAGAGGTCTTTCCTATCTGGTGGTTACTTTTCAGAGACGTCACATCTCCTGTCCATCAAAGAGAGCCGTTTCCAACCAGACAAGGAACCTCGAAGATTGAAGCCTCAGCCCAAATTCGAATTGTTCTCCAACGGATCTATTCAAGAGTTCTCCTACAAATAGCGCACGAGGATCACTTCAACATTCACCGATTCAACGACATAAGCTGAAGCTCTGCCGAAATTGCTACTCAGCCTTAAGCTTAACCTCCCCAAAGCTTGAATTAAAGAAGAGAATTCCCAAAGCCAAAATCAGTCACTGCTGATTACACACATTCTCTTAGACCCTAGGCAAATATCTGTTTACCCAGAAGCCAAAGGTCAAACTTGCTTCAAAAAACTTGTTCTTTGTAAGTAAAGTTGGCACTCGTTCAAACCTCCCCCCATAAGAGTGTTTGAGTGGTTCGGAGTTCAGGAAGGTACTCTGAACTCTGAGTGAGAAGTCTGAGCACGTGTTGTGTTGAGCAGAGAAATCCGACGCGAGTGAAGCGTGGGTACTGAAGAAGGGTTTTCTTCAGTGGAGTGGTTGTGTGCACCAGGCAAGCACACGGTTCGGTTTGCAGTGCACCAGTTAAGCACTTGCGGAGTGGATTGTTGGTCTGATCAACCAACCGTGGATGTAGGAAAGGGTTTTTCCGAACCACGTAAAAGTCTTTGTGTTGTTTACAGCTTTCAGTTTTACATTTCTACTTGTGTTATTTCAATTTATAAAACTGAACACTGACTAACTGCAAAGAGAAACCATAACCAACAACTTGCTCCACCGAGGCTATTACGAAACTAAGTTTAATTTCCGGTGCGTATGATATCAGTCTGACTGATCTATCCTCTGATAGTCAGGAAGAGTGATATCATCTCTGTTTTAGAAAACACGACTGAAGCCCTTACTTGCATTAGTTAAGTTCCAGCAACTTAACTGATAACTCTTTACTGAAGAGCTTTCAGTATCAGTCGTCAACCCTGTTCGGTCAAAACTGATTTCAGTAAAACAGGCGTCTTAGTTTGCATGCAAAGTTTCGTTTTGATCTCTGACTGAGATCCCTCTGATTGAGGATTGATTGAAAAATAGCCCATAGGTGTATCCCCCCCCCATACACCTATTCGAGACCCTCAGGACCTACCAAAATTCATAGGACTTAATTGTAATAGACTAGAATTGTTTTGAACTCAAAGTGTTAGATTTCGTTTCTAGTTTAGCTTGCGGTGTCGAAGACTGAAGACTGAAGACTGAAGAACGAAGGACTGAAGACTGAAGACTGCAGATACCAACTGAAGTATCAGTTGAAGAATCAGTTGAAGACTGATTACTTAATGCGCGCAATGGACTGATACTAAAGTCAAGTATCAGTTGAATATTCCTCCTCGGACTGATCTTCCAACGTTCAGAGGAAGTCACGTACTCACAAAGTACAGCCGCATTAAATGCAGAGATCTCAGGATCTTATCTCTGCAGAGGTCATTCCTATCTGGTGGTTACTTTTCAGAGACGTCACATCTCCTGTCCATCAAAAAGATCCGTTTCCACCCAGACAAGGAACCTCGAAGATTGAAGCCTCAGCCCAAATTCGAATTGCTCTCCAACGGAAGAAATCTTGAGGACGATTTACGCCAACGGATCTATTCAAGAGTTCTCCTACAAATAGCGCTCGAGGATCACTTCAACATTCACCGATTCAACGACATAAGCTGAAGCTCTGTCGAAATTGCTACTCAGCCTTAAGCTTAACCTCCTCAAAGCTTGAATTGAAGAAGAGAATTCCAAAGCCAAAATCAATCACTGCTGATTACACATATTCTCTTAGACCCTAGGCAAATATCTGTTTACCCAGAAGCCAAAGGTCAAACTTGCTTCAAAAAACTTGTTCTTTGTAAGTAAAGTTGGCACTCGTTCAAACCTCCCCCCCATAAGAGTGTTTGGGTGGTTCGGAGTTCAGAAAGGTACTCTGAACTCTGAGTGAGAAGTCTGAGCACGTGTTGTGTTGAGCAGAGAAATCCGACGCGAGTGAAGCGTGGGTACTGAAGAAGGGTTTTCTTCAGTGGAGTGGTTGTGTGCACCAGGCAAGCACACGGTTCGGTTTGCAGTGCACCAATTAAGCACTTGCGGAGTGGATTGTTGGTCTGATCAACCAACCGTGGATGTAGGAAAGGGTTTTTCCGAACCACGTAAAAGTCTTTGTGTTGTTTACAGCTTTCAGTTTTACATTTCTACTTGTGTTATTTCAATTGATAAAACTGAACACTGACTAACTGCAAAGAGAAACCATAACCAACAACTTGCTCCACCGAGCCTATTATGAAACTAAGTTTAATTTCCGCTGCGTATGATATCAGTCTGACTGATCTATCCTCTGATAGTCAGGAAGAGTGATATCATCTATGTTTTAGCAAACACGACTGAAGCCCTTACTTGCATAAGTTAAGTTCCAGCAACTTAACTGATAACTCTTTACTGAAGAGTTTTCAGTATCAGTCGTCAACCCTGTTCGGTCAAAACTGATTTCAGTAAAACAGGCATCTTAGTTTGCATGCAAAGTTTCGTTTTGATCTCTGACTGAGATCCCTCTGATTGAGGATTGATTGAAAAATAGCCCATAGGTGTATCCCCCCCCATACACCTATTCGAGACCCTCAGGACCTACCAAAATTCATAGGACTTAATTGTAATAGACTAGAATTGTTTTGAACTCAAACTGTTAGATTTCGTTTCTAGTTTAGCTTGCGGTGTCGAAGATTGAAGACTAAAGACTGAAGAACGAAGGACTGAAGACTGAAGACTGAAGACTGCAGATACCAACTGAAGTATCAGTTGAAGAATCAGTTGAAGACTGATTACTTAATGCGCGCAATGGACTGATACTAAAGTCAAGTATCAGTTGAATATTCCTCCTCGGACTGATCTTCCAACGTTCAGAGGAAGTCACGTACTCACAAAGTACAGCCGCATTAAATGCAGAGATCTCAGGATCTTATCACTGCAGAGGTCATTCCTATCTGGTGGTTACTTTTCAGAGACGTCACATCTCCTGTCCATCAAAGAGAGCCGTTTCCACCCAGACAAGGAACCTCGAAGATTGAAGCCTCAGCCCAAATTCGAATTGCTCTCCAACGAAAGAAATCTTGAGGACGATTTACGCCAACAGATCTATTCAAGAGTTCTCCTACAAATAGCGCTCGAGGATCACTTCAACATTCACCGATTCAACGACATAAGCTGAAGCTCTGTCGAAATTGCTACTCAGCCTTAAGCTTAACCTCCCCAAAGCTTGAATTGAAGAAGAGAATTCCAAAGCCAAAATCAGTCACTGCTGATTACACACATTCTCTTAGACCCTAGGCAAATATCTGTTTACCTAGAAGCCAAAGGTCAAACTTGCTTCAAAAAACTTGTTCTTTGTAAGTAAAGTTGGCACTCGTTCAAACCTCCCCCCCATAAGAGTGTTTGGGTGGTTCGGAGTTCAGAAAGGTACTCTGAACTCTGAGTGAGAAGTCTGAGCACGTGTTGTGTTGAGCAGAGAAATCTGACGCGAGTGAAGCGTGGGTACTGAAGAAGGGTTTTCTTCAGTGGAGTGGTTGTGTGCACCAGGCAAGCACACGGTTCGGTTTGCAGTGCACCAATTAAGCACTTGCGGAGTGGATTGTTGGTCTGATCAACCAACCGTGGATGTAGGAAAGGGTTTTTCCGAACCACGTAAAAGTCTTTGTGTTGTTTACAGCTTTCAGTTTTACATTTCTACTTGTGTTATTTCAATTGATAAAACTGAACACTGACTAACTGCAAAGAGAAACCATAACCAACAACTTGCTCCACCGAGCCTATTACGAAACTAAGTTTAATTTCCGCTGCGTATGATATCAGTCTGACTGATCTATCCTCTGATAGTCAGGAAGAGTGATATCATCTCTGTTTTAGCAAACACGACTGAAGCCCTTACTTGCATAAGTTAAGTTCCAGCAACTTAACTGATAACTCTTTACTGAAGAGCTTTCAGTATCAGTCGTCAACCCTGTTCGGTCGAAACTGATTTCAGTAAAACAGGCGTCTTAGTTTGCATGCAAAGTTTCGTTTTGATCTCTGACTGAGATCCCTCTGATTGAGGATTGATTGAAAAATAGCCCATAAGTGTATCCCCCCCCATACACCTATTCGAGACCCTCAGGACCTACCAAAATTCATAGGACTTAATTGTAATAGACTAGAATTGTTTTGAACTCAAAGTGTTAGATTTCGTTTCTAGTTTAGCTTGCGGTGTCGAAGACTGAAGACTGAAGACTGAAGAACGAAGAACTGAAGACTGAAGACTGAAGACTGCAGATACCAACTGAAGTATCAGTTGAAGAATCAGTTGAAGACTGATTACTTAATGCGCGCAATGGACTGATACTAAAGTCAAGTATCAGTTGAATATTCCTCCTCGGACTGATCTTCCAACGTTCAGAGGAAGTCACGTACTCACAAAGTACAGCCGCATTAAATGCAGAGATCTCAGGATCTTATCTCTGCAGAGGTCATTCCTATCTGGTGGTTACTTTTCAGAGACGTCACATCTCCTGTCCATCAAAGAGAGCCGTTTCCACCCAGACAAGGAACCTCGAAGATTGAAGCCTCAGCCCAAATTCGAATTGCTCTCCAACGGAAGAAATCTTGAGGACGATTTACGCCAATGGATCTATTCAAGAGTTCTCCTACAAATAGCGCTCGAGGATCACTTCAACATTCACCGATTCAACGACATAAGCTGAAGCTCTGTCGAAATTGCTACTCAGCCTTAAGCTTAACCTCCCCAAAGCTTGAATTGAAGAAGAGAATTCCAAAGCCAAAATCAGTCACTGCTGATTACACACATTCTCTTAGACCCTAGGCAAATATCTGTTTACCCAGAAGCCAAAGGTCAAACTTGCTTCAAAAAACTTGTTCTTTGTAAGTAAAGTTGGCACTCGTTCAAACCTCCCCCCATAAGAGTGTTTGGGTGGTTCGGAGTTCAGAAAGGTACTCTGAACTCTGAGTGAGAAGTCTGAGCACGTGTTGTGTTGAGCAGAGAAATCCGACGCGAGTGAAGCGTGGGTACTGAAGAAGGGTTTTCTTCAGTGGAGTGGTTGTGTGCACCAGGCAAGCACACGGTTCGGTTTGCAGTGCACCAATTAAGCAATTGCGGAGTCGATTGTTGGTCTGATCAACCAACCGTGGATGTAGGAAAGGGTTTTTCCAAACCACGTAAAAGTCTTTGTGTTGTTTACAGCTTTCAGTTTTACATTTCTACTTGTGTTATTTCAATTGATAAAACTGAACACTGACTAACTGCAAAGAGAAACCATAACCAACAACTTGCTCCACCGAGCCTATTACGAAACTAAGTTTAATTTCTGCTGCGTATGATATCAGTCTGACTGATCTATCCTCTGATAGTCAGGAAGAGTGATATCATCTCTGTTTTAGTAAACACGACTGAAGCCCTTACTTGCATAAGTTAAGTTCCAGCAACTTAACTGATAACTCTTTACTGAAGAGCTTTCAGTATCAGTCGTCAACCCTGTTCGGTCAAAACTGATTTCAGTAAAACAGGCGTCTTAGTTTGCATGCAAAGTTTCGTTTTGATCTCTGACTGAGATCCCTCTGATTGAGGATTGATTGAAAAATAGCCCATAGGTGTATCCCCCCCATACACCTATTCGAGACCCTCAGGACCTACCAAAATTCATAGGACTTAATTGTAATAGACTAGAATTGTTTTGAACTCAAGTGTTAGAGTTCGTTTCTAGTTTAGATTGCGGTGTCGAAGACTGAAGACTGAAGACTGAAGACTGAAGAACGAAGGACTGAAGACTGAAGACTGCAGATACCAACTGAAGTATCAATTGAAGAATCAGTAGAAGACTGATTACTTAATGTGCGCAATGGACTGATACTAAAGTCAAGTGTCAGTTGAATATTCCTCCTCGGACTGATCTTCCAACGTTCAGAGGAAGTCACGTACTCACAAAGTACAGTCGCATTAAATGCAGAGATCTCAGGATCTTATCTCTGCAGAGGTCATTCCTATCTGGTGGTTACTTTTCAGAGACGTCACATCTCCTGTCCATCAAAGAGAGCCGTTTCCACCCAGACAAGGAACCTCGAAGATTGAAGCCTCAGCCCAAATTCGAATTGCTCTCCAACGGAAGAAATCTTGAGGACGATTTACGCCAACGGATCTATTCAAGAGTTCTCCTACAAATAGCGCTCGAGGATCACTTCTACCTTCACCGATTCAACGACATAAGCTGAAGCTTTGCCGAAATTGCTACTTAGCCTTAAGCTTAAACTCCCCAAAGCTTGAATCGAAGAAGAGAATTCCAAAGCCAAAATCAGTCACTGCTGATTACATACATTCTCTTAGACCTTAGGCAAAACTCTGTTCACACAGAAGCCAAAGGTCAAACTTGGTTCAAAGAACTTGTTCTTTGTAAGTATAGTTGGCACTCGTTCAAACCTCCCCCCATAAGAGTGTTTTGAGTGATTCGGAGGTTAGAAGGGTTTTCTGTCTCTGAGAATCTTAGCACGGGTTGTGTTAAGTAAGAGAAATCCGACGCGAGTGAAGCGTGGGTACTGAAGAAGGGTTTTCTTCAGTGTACGGTTGTGTGCACCCAGCAAGCACACAGTTTGGTTTGCAGTGCACCTGTTAAGCACTTGCGGAGTGGATTGTTGGTCTGATCAACCAACCGTGGATGTAGGAAAGGGTTTGTCCGAACCACGTAAAAGTCTCTGTGTTGTTTACAGCTTTCAGTTTTACATTTCTACTTGTGTTATTTCAATTGATAAACTGAACACTTACTAACTGCAAAGAGAAACCATAACCAACAACTTGCTCCACCGAGGCTATTACGAAACTAAGTTTAATTTCCGCTGCGTATGATATCAGTCTGACTGATCTATCTTCTGATAGTCAGGAAGAGTGTTATCATCTCTGTTTTAGCAAACTCGACTGAAGCCCTTACTTGCATCAGTTAAGTTCCAGTAACTTAACTGATAACTCTTTACTGAAGAGCTTTCAGTATCAGTCATCAACCCTGTTTGGTGAAAACTGATTTCAGTAAAACAGACGTCTTTGTTTGCATGCAAAGTTTCGTTTTGATCTCTGACTGAGATCCCTCTGATTGAGGATTGATTAAAAATAGCCCATAGGTGTATTCCACCCCCATACACCTATTCGAGACCCTCAGGACCTAACAATTGGTATCAGAGCAGGTTGTTCGCAAGAACTACCTGTATCTGACTAGGTTCTAATTGAACTAGATCTTTTTTCTCAAAGGTCTCAAAAAAGTTCTCTTTCTTTTTGTGTTTGCTATCTGTTCTATCTGCTGTTATCTTTTCTCACTTTTTTGATGGAGACTAACCACAGCAGATTATCTTCTCTACCTAAGTTTAGTATTGAAAAATACGACATATGGAAGTTTCGGCTTGAAAGCTTCCTCACCGCCCAACATTGCCGAATGTGGGAAGTCATCACCAGCGGACCAATCACCATCACTGAAACTGTCAAAAGGGTTCCTGTTGATCCACAACAAGATCCTTACGATGAGGTCCAGCCCAAGCAAAAAGCAGACTTCACCACCGAAGAAAGGAAGCAAGATGAGCTAGACAACCTCGCCAAAAGCATCATCTCCGGCACCGTTCCCGACAAGCATGTCATGAAGATCATCAAGTGCGGAACTGCGAAGGAGATGTGGGACATCCTGGAAAGAATGTGTGTAGGTTTCGAGAAAATCAAGGAGAATAAGCTATCCATAGCTTGTCAGAAGTTCGACTCCTTCCTCATGCTCAAGAATAAATCTGTCGAGGAAATGGAACTTAGATTCAACCATATTTTGAATGAAGTTCAATCCATTTCCAAAGACAAATACACTCAACGAGAAATCAACCTGAAGATTCTTCGAGCACTGCCACGAGGAGAATGGCAGATCTACTCAGTTGCTCATCAGCATAAGCCAGGATTCAGTCAGCTCCCGACAAACATGCTTTTCTCCGATCTCATGGCAAATGAGTTCGACCTTCTGAGAAATCTTGGAAACAAGAAGGCTGGAGGATCAGACGAAGATGGTCCATCAACCTCAAGAGGAGTTGCACTGAAGGCCTCAACAAGAGAAGGCAAGAAGCAGATCAAGGAACCAACGGAACTCAACCCAGAGGACTTCTTCAGTCAATATGCTTTGTTGATTGAAAGATTCAACAAGATGGAGTCCAAGTTCCGGAAGTACAGAAGGTTCCACAAGTAGCACTATAAAGGAAAGGAAAGAGAAAGCAACCCCAGACATTCCACAGATCGAAGCGGAGAAAGGAAGTCAGCCGCTTACGACATCAAAGACATGGAATGCTTTGGATGTAGAAAGAAAGGGCACTTTCGACATGAATGCCCTGATCTGACTCAAGCTGAGCGCAGAGAACTAAAAGCTAAGAAAGATCGCAGCTTTTCAAAGAAGAAAGCGATGGTTGCTGACGATGCTGATTCTTCCAAAGACACATCAGAATCATCCGACTTCGACAGTTCCAGCTCAGACGATGAGAGCCGAGCCCTGATGGCCAATGAATCAGAAAGCGTGGCTGACAACTGAAGGAATATTAATTTGAATTAATACTCGATTGCCCGATGATCGTTTCTTGGATTATTATTAATTCATCATACAACGATTAATTCCTAACATGCTCCTATGAATTTAACAGCTGCACACAGGTGTTAGGAAAACTTACTTGAGAATCGGATGCACAGATGATTGATGATCGTGTCGAATGATTCAGACTCCAGCTCTGATCTTCTCGACTGTATCCCGCTCAATTCCCAACGTTGGATGGACAACGAGCTATGGAAATTCCCAAGACAGAAAAGCCTCTCACGTTTTCTGCGCCTCCCTCTGCTCTCAAAAACCCTAATTTTTATCAGTGTATTTTCCTGAGAGCTGACAGCTGTATTTTATAATAATAAAATACGTAGGGGGCGCTTCTTTCTTTGTGATAGGCGACTTCTGCCCTACTTGGGCTAGGAGACATTGGGCCAGCCCAGGGACCAGATACAAGGAATAAAGATGGGCCTCAAATAAATTAATTTATCTATGGTCAGCCCAGACCATAATTAATTTATAAATATCAGTTCATTCCACTAGAGAACCGATACTGACTTACCCCTTTATTGCCGGTGATGAGTCGGGGCTTGTATTTAGACTTATTAAATCTCCGTATTTAAAATATCCGACATCCATTAATTAATTAGAGCTCTGACAGCTTAAATTAATTAATCTCTTAATAATTCCTTAAGCAGTACCACTCAATCTTTATTATTACGCCTGAACTTAATCAACCTGCAGGGTTTAGCGTAATAAACCTTATTGAGCTCCTTAAGGGGATGTCATTATCCTATACCGGATACGGGTACTAATACAGATAATCAAATATCATATATTAACCGCTATCACCCAAGATACAGAGTACTCGAGTTAGTATTTAACTCTCGCCCATAGTAAGTCAAAGTGATATACGAATTAACATATATATCTGAATACTTATTAGTATTAAGATTTATGAGTCACCGAGATCTTGATTCTTCACTTAAGTCAGATAGAAGAATACATCTCAACTGTTGGTCCTATCAATACGTAAAGACGTACCAGTATAGACAAGTAGCCAAGACAAACTACTTCCATCTATACTGCAGCCTAAACCAATAACTTGTCCTAGAGTTATTTCGGCTGTGATCACATTATATCTCTTAAGGTTATTCCAATTATATGGTCTTCTGTGATCTACAACACACCATATAATCTACTTATACAGAGATAAAGAACATACATATGCAATCATGAACACAATCAGATAGGAGATAAGAATAGTGAATAACAGGAATCATTGTATACAAGCATAAAGTTCTTGCTTTCAGTATACAAATCCAACAACAACATCTACGACAATGGAATGAATGGCTCAGAGGTAATCTCTCACTCAAAAACTCCTTATACTGATAACTTCCTGATGCTTTCAGGAGACCACTCAGAATCTGGAGATAGCTCATCCGATGAAACTGACGAGTTTGATCAGCTCATGACTGATCACTATCAGTTGAGGAAAATGTTCGAAGATCTCCTCAAGCAAAATCAGAAATTGGACAAGGAGATCAATGATGAACGAGCTAAGAATCAGACAATCATCTACTTTCCGGATGAAACTTATCTTGATCAGCTAATCATGGAGAACAGCCGACTGGAGAAAAAACTCAGAAACTCCAACTCAGAATGTGAGAGAGCATCTCATGAGATCAAGAGGCTCAATCACAAGCTGGAAGAAATAGTCAAGAACTGCATGATGCAGTCACCCATGATGAACAACTTTCCATCGAAAGGCCTTGTTAAAAGCATTGGAGGAAAGGTTGCAGCTGACAAAGGAAAGAAGATCATGATCATTTCAAAGGACGATCCTTCTGAAATCACAACATCAGAAGAATCAAGAGATCATGATATGGATGAAGTTCGCAAGCGCAGACTGATGGCTAGATCAAATTTTCCACCTCCACGGAGCTATAGACGAGCAAAGGAGGCCCCCAACCAGATCATCTTACTGAGAAGTTTGGAAAGCAGATTTCAGTCAAAGATCAGGGAAGGAACATCAGGAATCAAGAAGAATCTTCCTCACCAATCCAGGGGGAAGAAAGGCCACGACAGTCAGAGATTGACATCAATTCAGTTTCAGAAGGAACAACATCCATGGAGACCAAACAATGCTGAGTCCAGACGAGCTAAGCAACATCCACAACGACAAACAACTGGACGTCAGACAAGTCTCCATAAGTCTACAAAGACTCGAGTATCTCAAGAAAGATACTTCACCGAGCAAAGAAGACCTCAACCACTCATCAGATAGAATTGCTACAAGAGTGAGACCTTCAAAGGAATTTCTCAACAGAAGAATGCTCATGTGCCAACTGAAGCGCCAACAACATCAATCAGACAATCAACAAAGCGCAAGAGATCAGCCAGACCAATTCTGAAGCAGATATGGGTTCCAAAGGGAACTCGAACTAACATTGAAGGACCCAAAGCTTGATTGGGTGCCTGAAGCTACTCTTCGTTGCAGGTCAATGTCAGGAAACACAAAAAGAAGGAAGAGGTTAAAGCTTCAATCAGAACGTGGTATCTGGATAGTGGCTGCTCGAAGCACATGACGGGCTACAAAGAATATCTGTCTCAGTATGTTGAGAAAGCTGGATCCAAAGTTGCATTCGGAGACAACTCAATCGGAGAAACAAAAGGCTACGGTGTGCTCAACATGGGTAACGCCAGTATCAGTAATGTTAGCTTTGTTTCTGGTCTTAAACATAATTTGTTGTCTGTGAGTCAATTTTGTGACAGCGGTTTCACAGTGAAAATCAAGAAAGATGAATTCACTGTTAGAAACAATCAAAAGAAGGTGGTTCTGAAAGGATTCAGACAAGGGAGTCTCTACGTCATTTCTTGGGAAGACAGCCCTCCAGAAATATGCCTCATCAGCAAGAGCAGCTCGGAGCTCAACTGGCTGTGGCACAGGAGACTCAACCATCTCAACTTCAAGACGATCAACAAACTTGCTAAATATCAACTGGTAGAAGGTCTTCCTTCTATTGTGTTCCAGAAGAAGCAAGAATATGAAGCATGCCAAAGAGGAAAGCAGACGCAGATGTCATTCAAGTCAAAGTCAGGACACTCCTCTGAAAGAATTCTGCATCTACTTCACATGGATCTGTTTGGCCCGATCACTCCAAGAAGCTACAATGGTAGGAAGTACACCTTAGTAGTTGTGGATGATTATTCACGATATACTTGGGTTATCTTTCTCTTAAAGAAGAAAGAGACACTGGAGGAACTGCCAAAGCTGCTGAGAAGACTGAGCGTTGAAAAGGAAGTCAACATCATCAGCATCAAATCAGATCGTGGGACTGAGTTCCTGATGCGTCTTCGACTTTTGGGCCATTTGGCCCTATTTTTCTCTTTATTTGTGTCGGTACAGGTCTGTTAGGGGGAAAAACAAAGTTGTGGAGGAAGGAAGATCAGTAGAGCAGAAACGGAGGAAATGCGGTCAAAATGGGCATTACCGAGCCCAGATTGCTAAGTCATGTTTACCAGCATGGAGCTTCGGCCAACAAGTACCTCTCCAATTCAACTTGGGGCATGGGAACCTGGAGCAACCACCTGGTATGAGTCACACCGACAAGAGTAGTCCGTCTGATCGTTACCAGGAGAAGCAGACAGCCAGAGCCATAAAAGGAAAGGTCAATCTCGGAGATCTCGAAGATACAAGTGGAAGAAAGAAGAAGAGACTGGAAGGATCGAAGGATTGGGAAAGGTTGACTAAGCTTGCAGCTAGACGCCATCTTCAATCAGGATCAATCAAAGATCGAGCTAATTAAGGAAAGAAGATCCCGGCGAAGATTTGGAACCGGCGCAGCTAGGGTTAGGCCTCTACCATCCGGCAGTATAAAATACTAACGATGTGCAGCGTGCACAAGCTGCTGGCACCTGGAGACTCTTGTTTTACTTTAGTTATCATTTTAAGTTCGCCGTGTGTGGCATCCGAAACAATTTACATTTCCGTGCTTTTCCCTATTCCGTTGTGTTTTTACTTTTGAACAAGTTCGAAGGCTTGAAGCCTAGGTACTATTTATCTATTTCAGTATTTCTTTTCGTTCTATCATGTGTTCAAACTATTTTACATTTATGAATTCTGTTATGTGTGAGTAATTCTTTAGGTGAGGTTTTGGGGGTGGAA
Organism: Salvia miltiorrhiza; assembly: GCF_028751815.1. Taxonomy (NCBI): domain Eukaryota; kingdom Viridiplantae; phylum Streptophyta; class Magnoliopsida; order Lamiales; family Lamiaceae; genus Salvia; species Salvia miltiorrhiza. Next base: position 30,032,010 of record NC_080390.1, read on the forward strand.
GTAATTGTTGTTAACATGTAAACATTCGTGAGGCACTTGTTCTTCCGATTGAATCTCGTGGTTCCGAAAGGATCTGTTAGAAACCATGGGCAGTAGGGGCCTAACGGGTGATCTCCGTTCGGTAAAACGTTGTCCATGACAAGCAAAGGCCAGGGTATACCAAGGTACAACAATCGGTATACCCAAGACCGAGTAGCTGAGCAGCGTCAACAAAAGGCGTTGTAGATCCAGAAGGTGGGGAAAGGGTTGATGGGATACACTGCCCTTCCTCAGTCTTGGGCTTTTCTAGAGGCTATCCATCAACTGTGACGAGGCATAAAGCCATGGTTATCAAACGAGGAAAGCAATCTCGGCGCCGTAGCATGTCTATGACTAGTCGGCTGACAAAGCCGGAAATAGTTGAGTCCAGGAGGCATGTGTCACTAAAAGCGCGGAGTTGGGGACCTCGGGAGAGAAGGTTGATGAGGGCCATGCTTGGTGAGTAACGGGTATGGCTACTATTTACGGAGAAGTGAAGCATTGCCTTGTGACCGGGGATTGTGTGACCTTCGGACCAAGTGACCACAATGAGATCAACCATCCTATATGTGAAGTATAACCCCTTGAAACGCCCCAATGTCCAAGGGCCACGCCTTGGATTTGTATGGATCATAGACGGATCATCAGTGTGCCAATGACCGAATCGAATGTTAACAACAGTTATGACCTAACCGAATAACCTCACCCCTTTGTTATTATTGATCTTATTTATTTCTTGTGCAGAGTATACAGATTGAGAATTGTGACATCTCAGTTTGTCGTAGGAGAACAAAGTGGTTCCTCACTCCCTGTGGGATTCAACCCTACGCTTACCGCTAAGACTAAAGTTCTTGTTGTGAGAAGTAGGAGCGTGTACTGTCTGTACTGGGCATACACAGGTATTTTGTCCACACCGCACGACGGGTGTGTGTCAAAATTGGCGCCGTTGCCGGGGAGTGACGCGCAGCAATTTTGTTCTCTCCTCATTCCATTTTCCGCTACTGGTGTATGCGTGGAACTCGTAGAGCTGTAAGAGCATTGGTGTTTGATCCTGATATTGATCGTACAGAAAGACGACTGCGCGCAGGAGCACGAATAGCGAGACGCGAAGTTATGGCAGAGGCTGAACAAGCAGAAGCCGTACCGGAGCAGACCTTCAGACAGTTGGCATACCCAAATAACGGGATCAAACACCTCGTCGGTATGACATGAACGGGATCACCCTACCCGCAAATCCGTTCGCACCTCGTCGGTATGACATGAAGCCCTCATTGCTTCAGATCTTGCCGAAGTTCAATGGATACCCAGGAGATGACCCTCATACCCATCTCCAAGATTTCGAGATGACAATCATGCACCAATCAACTGATGAGCAGCAAGAGTATGTCAAGTTAATACTCTTCCCTTTTACCTTGGTAGACAACGCGAGAAGATGGCTGTATGACCTACCCGAAGGCAGTGTTACTACATGGGCACAACTGCAACAAGCCTTCTTGGAAGAATTCTTTCCAGCAGCACGAGTGGAGCGGATGAGATGGGATATCCGCAGCATCAGGCAAGATGGGCTGGAATCCTTCTACGAATACTGGACGAGATTCAAGAGAATGTTAAGCAATTGTCCTCATCACCAAATTTCTCCAAAAGATCAGGTGGAGAGTTTTGTAAAAGGCATGCGGAAAAACGATCGCAGTTTGGTCCTGGCAGCTTGTAATGGATCACTGATGAGTAAGACCCCATTGGAGGTCTTCCAATTGTTGGGCACCATGGCAGAAGAATCACGCGATGAAGGACATGAAAGGAATCTGGAAAAACCAAGGAGAGCTGAAGAGAAGGAGGAGATGTCTAAACTGGAGAAAACTATGGAAAAGAGCATGAACGAACTCAAGGAACTTCTGTCGGGCTTGACTATACCAAAGAAGATTCGCCAGTGTGGCCTTTGCGATGCCACAGGACATCAGTCTGAAAAGTGCCCCAATTTTGGCGAAGATATTGTAGATGTCAATGCCATCGGAGGACATGATGGGAATCTACGGAAGTATGATCCTTATGCAAACACTTACAATCCGGGGTGGAGAGATCACCCTAACTTTCGGTGGAAGCAAGATGGTCAGCCCCAACAGCAGAACAATATGGGCGCACCAGTGCAACGTCATCAGTATAATCAGAACCAAAATCAACAACAATACCAGTTGGGACCACCTCAACACCACAACCAGAATCAGCAACAACCCCCTTACCAGCCACCACATCGGAGAGCACCTTGGGAAGAAGCCATTGAAAGCATGGCTAAGGAGAGCGAGAAATTTCACAATGAGATTTGAGCCGGCATGAACCAAACTAACCAGCAAATTAGTCATTTGACCAAAGCAGTGGCCAAACTGGAGGAGAACGCTGGTAAACTCCCAGCCATGGGGATCAACCCCAGAGAACATGCCCAAGTGGTGTTGACCGAGTTTCCTAAGGAAGAGGAAAGGGAGAAAGAATTGTTAGCAGAGGCTGAGTTGCTTCGAGGAAGCTGGAATAAGAGTGGGAAAGGACCAACTGATGAACAAGCTGGAGGTAGCAATCCAACCGAGGCACCCTACCCGGGACGCCTGAAACAGAAAGCTAGAGAGAAGGAAGCAAGTGAAATGATGAAGATGTTTCAAAAGGTTGAGTTGAGCATACCTCTACTCGATGCTATTAGGCAAATCCCCAAATATGCCAAATTCTTGAAAGACCTTTGTTCAAGGAAAGTCAAAATGGAGGAAGAGGTCCGTTACGTGATGGGAGAAAGTGTTTCGGCAGTGATCCAACGGAAGCTACCCACTAAGCGAAAAGATCCGGGGATGTTCACTATTCCACGCAACATAGAAGGAACCAATATGGATAAGGCAATGATGGATCTTGGAGCCTCCATTAATGTGATGCCATTGGCTGTATACAAGAGATTGAATATTGGCGAGATGAGGGACACCCATGTGGTCATACAGTTGGCTGACAGGTCCAACGCTTACCCTGAAGGAGTAGTGGAAGACGTACTGATCAAGGTTGGGGATTTGATTTTCCCAGCAGACTTCTATGTTCTAGATACCGGACCAGAAACTGGAGAGAATGCCATACTATTGGGGAGGCCATTTATGATGACCGCTGGAACTAAGATCGATATGAAAACCGGAATCTTGACATGTGAGTTCGATGGAGTCCAAGTAGAATTCAACATCTATGAGACTATGAAGAGGAAACAAGCAATGGAGACGGTGGACATGGTCGATGTGTTTGAACCCTTGGTGCAAGAACAAGGAATTACTTTCGGTTCCCGGGATACCACAGAGAAGGTGATTCAGTATGGTCTGACTGATCGGGATGCCGAACATATGGAGGACGAGGAAATGAAGAAAGCCATCATGGAGCTTTACTCTCTCCGAGAAAGCACTTTAGAAGCCGAGGTGGAGGTAGACCAGAAGATCAAGGAATTGATACAGGAGGCCTATCTAGCTGGGAGAACAGAGACAAGCAAACCGGAGTTATTGGCTCAGTATGGGCAGAACGAGAAGCTGCTACCTTCAATCCAGAAAGCACCCATTTTGGAGCTCAAGCAATTACCTAAGCATTTACAATATGCTTATCTGGGGCCAGAAGAGACCCTACCAGTTATCATCAGTTCTGATCTAACCGTCGTGCAGCAAGAGTGATTGGTCAGAGTATTACGAGAGAATAGGGAGGCCATCGGTTGGACCTTGGCCGATATCAAAGGCATCAGTCCCACGGAGTGCATGCACCACATATACTTAGAAGAGGGAGCCAAACCCGTTCGAGATTCTCAAAGAAAGATGAACCCGGTCATGAAGGAGGTGGTACTAAAGAAAATTCTTAAGCTGTTGGAATTGGGAATCATCTATCCCATATCTGATAGCCAATAGGTGAGCCCAGTCCATGTCGTACCGAAGAAATCAGGGATACAAGTTGTGGAGAACGATCAAGGCGAGCTTGTGCCCACCCGATTGCAGACTGGATGGAGAGTTTGCATCGACTACAGGAAGCTGAATGATGCAACCAGGAAGGACCATTTCCCATTACCCTTTATCGACCAGATGTTGGAGAGATTGGCCGGTAATGCCTATTACTGTTTTCTAGATGGATATTCTGGATATATGCAAATTTTTGTGGCACATGAAGACCAGGAGAAAACCACTTTCACCTGCGTATTTGGAACATTCGCATACCGGAGAATGCCGTTCGGACTATGCAACGCACCGGGAACTTTTCAACGGTGCATGATGAGCATCTTCTCCGATCTATTGGAAAATTGTATTGAAGTCCTCATGGACGACTTCACCGTATATGGTAGTTCTTTCGACACATGTTTGAAGCATCTAGAGCTCGTCTTGAAAAGATGTGTGGAGAAGAGCCTGGTCCTCAATTATGAAAAGTGCCATTTTATGGTAAGGGAAGGAATAGTGCTTGGGCACGTGATTTCAGAAAGGGGGATTGAAGTGGACAAGGCGAAAGTCGATTCAATCGCCAAATTGCCCTACCCGACAACCGTAAAGCACATACGGGCATTCGTAGGCCATGCAGGTTTCTACCGGCGATTTATCAAAGATTTCACCAAGATTGCCCAGCCTATGACCAGACTTCTTCAACAAGATGTGCCGTTTGAGTTTGATGATGATTGTAAGGAGGCATTCACGATTTTGAGAAACAAGTTGGTGTCGGCCCCCATTATTCAACCGCCGGTGTGGGATATACCGTTCGAGATCATGTGCGATGCCAGCAACCACGCCGTTGGAGCAGTACTGGGACAGAAGAAAGGCAAAGAGAGTTGCGTGATCTACTACGCATCCAAAACACTGAATCCAGCACAGTGCAGCTATACCACTACTGAGAAATAACTCTTGGCGGTGGTGTTTGCCATAGAGAAGTTTCGTTCCTACCTTTTGGGAATGAAGGCGGTGGTCTACACGGATCATGCCGCGTTGAAATACTTGATGGCCAAGAAGGAGTCCAAACCTCGACTCATCAGGTGGATCTTGCTACTACAAGAGTTCAATATAGAGATAAAGGACAAGAAAGGAGCTGCGAACCTCGTAGCAGATCATTTGAGCAGGTTGCAACTGGAAGAAGATGACGGTATGCCCATTACCGATACCTTTCCAGACGAGAGACTATATTCCATGATCATCCTGGAGGAAGAAGAAGAATTGTATGCTCTAACCAAGCAGGAGCCCTGGTATGCGGATATAGCTAACTATCTGATTACCAAAGAGTTACCCTCAGGATTGACAAGATTCGAACAACGGAAGTTACTCGTGCAAGCACGATACTATTACTGGGAGGATCCATATCTCTGGAAGACTGGAGCAGATCAAGTCATACGGAGATGCATACCTGAGGATGAGCATGCCCAAATTTTGGACATGTGTCATGGAACAGCAAATAGCGGACATTTTGGAGGAAAGCGCACGGCCCACAGAATCTTGGAGAGTGGATTCTACTGGCCCACCATATTTGCGGATGCAAGGAAATGGGTACAGAGCTGCCCGAAGTGCCAGATGACTGGAGGTATTACCGCAAAGGATGAAATGCCATAAGTTCCGATCATGCCGGTCAAAATTTTCGACGTATGGGGGATTGACTTTATGGGACCCTTCCCAAAGTCAAAGAACTACGAATACATTTTGGTGGCAGTGGATTACGTATCAAAGTGGGTTGAAGCCAAGGCAACCGCAAGCAATGATGCTCATACCGTGGCAGGATTCCTGAAGGAACAAGTGTTCGGGAGATATGGTATACCCAAAATTCTAATCAGTGACCAAGGGTCTCATTTCTGTAATGCCATTATCAGAGCGCTAACCAAGAAGATGGGGGTGACACACAAGGTCACCATTGCATATCATCCCCAAGCAAATGGCCAGGCCGAGATTTCCAATAGGGAGATAAAGAGCATCCTGGAAAAGGTAGTGCACCCCAACCGTAAGGACTGGAGTGACCATTTGGGGGATGCGTTATGGGCATACAGAACTGCTTTCAAGACACCGATTGGAATGTCCCCGTTCCGTTTACTTTATGGGAAAAGATGTCATTTGCCTATGGAGATCGAACATAAGGCGTACTGGGCAATTAAGCAAATTAATCTCAGTATGACCCTAGCTGGAGAAGCAAGAAAGTTGCAGCTGAGTGAGTTGGAAGAACTTCGGTTGGAGGCTTACGACAATGCGGTGCTATATAAGGAGCGAACCAGAAGGATCCATGATGCCAAGATCAGGAAGAAGGAATTCGTGGTGGGACAAAAAGTCCTACTCTTCAATTCACGCTTCAAGATGATGGCTAGGAAGCTTCGCTCAAAATGGTCAGGACCATTCGTGATCAAAGAGATCTTTTCAAACGGAAGCATTGAAGTATATGATCACAATGGAGTTGATACGTTCGTGGTGAATGGGCACCGCCTTAAGCCCTATCACGAGCTTGCTGAAGTAGAAAAGGAGAAGGAGGAATGCCACCTTCTCGACCCTGAGTACGAGTGAAGAGTGAAGGAAGGTCGAGCTCAAGACGGGAAACAAGAGCGCTTGCTGGGAGGCAACCCAGTGTGGTTACTTCGGTATGGTCTATACCGAATTTTCTTTTCTTTTAAGTTGTTATGTTTTGTTTGGATGCACTAACTTGCAGGAGAGATGGGCCGGAGAAAGCACAGAAGCGGAGGCCCAGTGGTGATTTCAAACCCACTTTGCGTTGCAAAGTGTGTAGGTGGAGGATTTGGAGTTTTGCAAGCAGAAGAGGGCTAATCGGGGAAGGATGACGTCAGAAAGGCGGAGGCAGCAGTCTGACATGATGTGACGGAAACGTTTGGGTTTCCGAAGGAAAATTTGAATTTCAAATTTTCGGAAGATTATTCTTTCCTTAATTCAAAATCTGCCATAACTGTCACCCCCACTTCCCTTAAACACTACCCCCACTTCTCCCAAAAACCCTAAATCTCCATAACTGCTACACACGATCTTCACCACTTTCCACCGCCTTCAATTTCAGTAACTGCTCGTACCACTTTAAAAAAAAAAAAAAACCACCCAGTTCCATAATTTCCTATCCAGAACCCTAACCTCTCAAGCACCTTCTCAATCCTAAACACCCGCAATGGCGAAAACCAAAGGCGAGACTGGTTCCGGGAGCACTCGAGTTCTGGCAAAGAAGAAGGTTGCCAAGCCCCAACCTCCGACTAAACGGACCACCAGACGAACCGTATCCGAGGAAACATCTACCAGAGCTACAGAAGATCCGGTCGCGGTCAGTCAAGCGGAGGAGATAGGGCCAGGAGACGTTCCTGTGGAAGAGGAGCGTGAGGCAGAAAAAGAGGCGGCGGAGGAGATGGTCGAGAAATCAGAAAAGGCCATCGAGGAAGAACAAGTCGCACCTACCCCACCAGTGAAAAAGCCTAGGAAAGCTCTTAAGAAGGCAACTCCCGCTCGAACGGCCAAAGAGCGGGAACCCACTCCGATTCCCCATGAACCACAGGCACCATCTCTCGAAGAAGGGAAGACGGCAACGGCATCCGAAGAGGGAGAAGAAGAAGGAGAGGAGGCCACGCAAGAGATTGAGATGGAGACCTCCACCCCTCAGAGCAAGGTGGCGAGAGTCGGAGCAAAAAGGAAGTTGGACGTCACCAAGCCCCCTCTGCCCACGAAGACCAGACCGGCGGCGGCCGGAAGTAAGACGAAGGGTAAGGAGGTTCAGAGCAGAACTAGGAGAGCAACCCCTGCTGAGAAAGGAAAGAGCAAGCAAGTTGAGGAAGATCCGGAGAGAACTGAAACCGTGGATAGCTCTAAGTCTGAGGAGGTTTTGGCGCCAAAGAAACCCACCTCCAGTACAGCCACTACTGCAAAGCCGAAGCTTGCAAAGCAAAAAGGGGTGATACGCACCACTACTCCAGGAGTAGTCATACCGAGAGACAGCCAGCGGTCTGCAGTCGTACAAAACAGAGAAATTACCCCTTGGTACTTTCTAGTTACTGAAGCTTTGGAGGATTTGGGAATCAAGGAGAAAGTAGAGGGATATTTTGAGGGGATTGGTTGGAAGAAGGTACTGGAGTGGAACCCTAAAGCATACCAAAAGTTAACGGAGGAGTTCATGGGAACTGTCGAGTTCAAGCCCAAAGGAAACTACACAATTGAGACCCCAGGAACCTTGCGATTCCAGATGCAAGGTAGGATATTTCCGCTCTCGATCAACGAGCTGAACATCCACCTGCGGGTGATTGAAACCACAGAAGTCTACGATGAGGAGTACAAGCAAGCAGAAACCATAGCCGCACCGGAGTGGAGAAGTCGGATTGACCATTACTGGTCGCTGCTGTCTACCGGAAGGAAGTATGTCAAAAACATCAGCAAGTCAAATGAGATCCGGGACCCCGCCCTGCAGATCTGCCACAGGTGGCTGGCCTACAACATCTACGGCCGGCTGGAAGGTTCCAATGTGGTCACCCAACATGAAGTCTTCCTGTTGTGGTGCATGATGGAGAGGAAAAAGGTGAATTTCGGGCTCACCGTGGCACTTCAATTTCAGTATGGGGTGACCCATACCAACAAGTTTCTCTCGCTCTGCCCACTGGTGACCATCTTGGCAGAAAAGCTCATTAAGTTCGACGCAAAAAGCTCAGATGATGCAGCCCTGGCCGAAAGTCGCTTTCTGGACTTAGGCAGGTTCGTGCGCTGGAGGGTGGTCGAGGCAGACGAAGGTGGGAGATACCGTCTGGTATATCCTGAGGGAGCAGCAGCAGCTAGACCAGAACCGAGGAGGCCATTGGAGCAAGAGGCACCCCGCCTTCTCAGCAGCGAGAGCGTAATGTTGTTGGCAGAAATGAAGGAAGTGAAAGACGAGCTGCTGATGCTGAGCGCGGAGATCACAACCCTGAGGGAGGCTATGGATGCTGGCTTCAAAGCAATCATGGATCGGCTGAATGCGGAGGCAAGATCCTCCGACCAAAACGACTAAGTCCTTTTCCCTGAACTCATAGATTAGGTTTTATTTTATCTTTTTGCTTTTCTTGTTTTAGTGTCTGTTTAATTTGTGTTTGATGTCGAGTCTACTTGCATTGTTTGATGGTGAAGGATTGTGCATGCTGATTTCAGTCTTGGTATGAATTGGTGGATTGAGTATGAAATGCATGATGGTAGCTGTGAGGATACTGAGAGTACCCCACCGGTGAGATCAGGGCCAAATTGAAAAAAATGGTGAGAATTTGCTGTGACTAGGAAATCTTGACTTTGTTTGAGGACTCATTTTTGCTAGCACATGACTTGTGTGATTTGGGCACGATTCTTTGATTTAGGGCCCCAGATTTTTCTTTGATATGTAATGTGAAAAATAATCCCTTGTATGCCAACTTGAGCCGAATTCATTCTTTCTTGAGCTTTGTCAATGCTATATCTAGGAGAAAGAATTTATGAAGTGAATGAAATGGTGAACAGGGAATTATAAGAAAGAAAGAAATCTGGGCACAAAAAAAATTGGTGAATAAAAATGATTGCCCACAAATAGAATCAAAGAAAAATGAACCCCATTGAAAGCGGGAAATTAAGGGTTGGTTGTAGCTGTACTGAACGTGTATACTGAGTAAGGGTGATACTGAATTTAGCCACTGAACCATATATACCTCACCTTAGCTCCGTATGCCCCATTACAACCCAACAAAGACCCTTTGATGAGTCATACTAATGTGCTTAGCTTGTAGTCTTCAATCAAACTCTTAGAGGAACTAGCACAGCAAATTATGAGTGTAAACACTTAACCCGGTGCTTGAGCGAAAAGAGAGACTACCATCACACTTTATGCATGATCATTACTCTGGTTTGTGGTCTGTTTGAACTGAATGATGCATGTTGGTATGATCTGATCCTGAAATCTGTGCAAGTTTCGTGTCTTTTAGTTTTATTCCTTTTTTCTTTCAACCTTTTCGTCTGTGTCTTCTGTGAATCTACCTACATACTTGAGGACAAGTATGCTTTAAGTGTGTAGGTGTGATGCGTCTTTGACTTTTGGGCCATTTGGCCCTATTTTTCTCTTTATTTGTGTCGGTACAGGTCTGTCAGGGGGAAAAACAAAGTTGTGGAGGAAGGAAGATCAGTAGAGCAGAAACGGAGGAAATGCGGTCAAAATGGGCATTACCGAGCCCAGATTGATAAGTCATGTTTACCAGCATGGAGCTTCGGCCAACAAGTACCTCTCCAATTCAACTTGGGGCATGGGAACCTGGAGCAACCACCTGGTATGAGTCACACCGACAAGAGTAGTCCGTCTGATCGTTACCAGGAGAAGCAGACAGCCAGAGCCATAAAAGGAAAGGTCAATCTCGGAGATCTCGAAGATACAAGTGGAAGAAAGAAGAAGAGACTGGAAGGATCGAAGGATTGGGAAAGGTTGACTAAGCTTGCAGCTAGACGCCATCTTCAATCAGGATCAATCAAAGATCGAGCTAATTAAGGAAAGAAGATCCCGGCGAAGATTTGGAACCGGCGCAGCTAGGGTTAGGCCTCTACCATCCGGCAGTATAAAATACTAACGATGTGCAGCGTGCACAAGCTGCTGGCACCTGGAGACTCTTGTTTTACTTTAGTTATCATTTTAAGTTCGCCGTGTGTGGCATCCGAAACAATTTACATTTCCGTGCTTTTCCCTATTCCGTTGTGTTTTTACTTTTGAACAAGTTCGAAGGCTTGAAGCCTAGGTACTATTTATCTATTTCAGTATTTCTTTTCGTTCTATCATGTGTTCAAACTATTTTACATTTATGAATTCTGTTATGTGTGAGTAATTCTTTAGGTGAGGTTTTGGGGGTGGAAGTAATTGTTGTTAACATGTAAACATTCGTGAGGCACTTGTTCTTCCGATTGAATCTCGTGGTTCCGAAAGGATCTGTTAGAAACCATGGGCAGTAGGGGCCTAACGGGTGATCTCCGTTCGGTAAAACGTTGTCCATGACAAGCAAAGGCCAGGGTATACCAAGGTACAACAATCGGTATACCCAAGACCGAGTAGCTGAGCAGCGTCAACAAAAGGCGTTGTAGATCCAGAAGGTGGGGAAAGGGTTGATGGGATACACTGCCCTTCCTCAGTCTTGGGCTTCTCTAGAGGCTATCCATCAACTGTGACGAGGCATAAAGCCATGGTTATCAAACGAGGAAAGCAATCTCGGCGCCGTAGCATGTCTATGACTAGTCGGCTGACAAAGCCGGAAATAGTTGAGTCCAGGAGGCATGTGTCACTAAAAGCGCGGAGTTGGGGACCTCGAGAGAGAAGGTTGATGAGGGCCATGCTTGGTGAGTAACGGGTATGGCTACTATCTACAGAGAAGTGAAGCACTGCCTTGTGACCGGGGATTGTGTGACCTTCGGACCAAGTGACCACAATGAGATCAACCATCCTATATGTGAAGTATAACCCCTTGAAATGCCCCAATGTCCTTGGGCCACGCCTTGGATTTGTATGGATCATAGACGGATCATTAGTGTGCCTATGACCGAATCGAATGTTAACAACAATTATGACCTAACCGAATAACCTCACCCCTTTGTTATTATTGATCTTGTTTATTTCTTGTGCAGAGTATACAGATTGAGAATTGTGACACCTCAGTTTGTCGTAGGAGAACAAAGTGGTTCCTCACTCCCTGTGGGATTCGACCCTACGCTTACCGCTAAGACTAAAGTTCTTGTTGTGAGAAGTAGGAGCGTGTACTGTCTGTACTGGGCATACACAGGTATTTTGTCCACACCGCACGACGGGTGTGTGTCAGTTCCTCAATACTGTCATTCGTGAGTATTGTGATGAACAAGGAATCAGTCATCAAACTTCTGCAGCAAGAACTCCACAGCAGAACGGAGTTGCAGAAAGAAGAAACCGGTCTTTGAAGGAAGCAGCAAGGACCATGCTAGCCAAATCAAAACTCCCCTTGAAGTTTTGGGCCGAAGCAATCAACAACGCATGCTACACGCAGAATCGCTCCTTCCTCACTTAGAGACATGGAAAAACTCCATACGAGCTATGGAAGAACAGAAAGCCTTCGATTGCCTACTTTCATGCTTTCGGTTCTAAGTGTTTCATCCACATCAATGAAAAGAAGAGATTAAACACTTTCGATAGCAATGCTGATCCAGGAGTCTTCCTTGGATACTCTGGAACAGAACGTTCAAGCAAAGCCTATCGAGTGTTTAATTCTCAAACTCTTTCTGTTGAAGAAACACCTCATGTGATCTTTGATGAGTCTACAAATGATTTCAGGGAACAAGAAGCTAAAAAGTGTGTCCAGAACACTGAAGGTTCCAAAGCTGAAATCCACAACACCGAGCCCTCTACTGTCTTGGTGTGGGGACCAGGCAAAGATGAAGATACTGAGATGCTTCAGTATCAAAAGATCAACCAAAGGTCTGAAGTTCAGACTGGAGCCAATGCAGATGGCATCAGTCAAGGGGGAACTCCAGTTGCTGAAGATCGAGTTGAACGTGGTGAAGCAGATCCAGCTCAACTCTCCCCTGCTCCAGAAGGTGCTCAACACCTCAGAACCATTCTGACCGAAGAAGCCCCACCATCTCCAAAAGAGATCAAGAATTATCGAAGATGGTTTGAACTCCACTCAAAGGAGAACATCATTGGAGAACCATCAGATGGTGTCAAGACTCGGAGATCAATGTGCAACCTCGTCTTCGACATCAACCAGAACTGCATCAACGAAGATAAGATTTTCAGCTGTTTCTTATCATCTACAGAGCCCAAGGATATTGAAGAAGCTCTGAAGTCTACTCATTGGGTCATCGCAATGCTAGAAGAACTAAATGAATTCAACCGAAATTCAGTTTGGGAGCTTATGGATCGACCAGACGATGCGAAGGTGATTGGCTATAAATGGATTTTCAAGAACAAGGAAGACGAAGAAGGAAACGTTGTGAGAAACAAAGCAAGGCTTGTAGCTAAAGGATACAGTCAAGAAGAAGGAATCGACTACGACGAGACGTTTGCTCCAGTTGCCAGATTGGAAGCAGTCAGACTCTTCTTAGCCTTCGCAGCTCACAAAGGTTTCAAGGTACACCAAATGGATGTCAAGTGTACATTTCTCAATGGAGTGCTCACAGATGAAGTCTATGTAGAACAACCTCCAGGGTTTGAGGTTGCTGGACCAGAAAAGGTGTACAAGCTGAAGAAAGCGCTCTATGGATTGAAGCAAGCACCAAGAGCGTGGTATGATACTCTCTCGGAGTATCTTATTGAACAAGGTTTCAAGAAAGGATCTGTGGACAGAACTCTGTTCACTCTCAAAGAAGGAGAAGATCTCTTGCTTGTTCAGATTTATGCCGATGACATAATTTTCGGATCCAAATCCGAACACATGTGCAAGAAGTTTGCTGACATCATGACCAACAAGTTTCAAATGTCCATGATGGGAGAAATCAATTTCTTTCTCGGATTGCAAGTCAAGCAGACCAACGAAGGAATACTGATCAGTCAGTCCAAGTATGCCAAGGAACTGATAGCCAAGTTCGGTATTCAGCACATGAAGTCAGTCAAGATCCCAATGAACCCAAACTGGAAAGTTGATCCAGGTTCAGAAGGAAAATCTGTCTCTTCGACGAAGTACAGAGAAATCATTGGATCTTTGCTGTATTTGACTGCGAGCAGACCAGACATCGCATTTGCAGTCGGGGTATGTGCAAGATATCAATCAGATCCAAAGGAAGCTCATTTGAATGCAGCAAAGCGGATTCTAAGATATCTTAAAGGCACACCCAATTTAGGATTGTGGTATCCAGCAGACGACGACATCAAGCTCACCGGATATTTAGACTCAGACTTCGGTGGATGCAAGCTTGATCGCAAATCAACCTCCGGAACATGTCAATTCCTAGGCAACAAGCTTATCTCATGGTTTTCAAAGAAGCAGACTTCAGTCGCCACCTCTACAACTGAAGCTGAATATGTTGCTGCCGAAAGCTGCTGCTCACAAATCCTGTGGTTAGTCCATCAATTAAAGGACTATGGGATCGACGAAAAGGAAGTTCCTATCTATTGCGACAGCTCCAGTGCTATTGCAATCTCCCAGAATCCAGTTCATCACACCAGAGTTAAGCATATTGCTATTCGACATCACTTCATCCGTGATCATGTCGAAAAGAAAAATATCTCTATCGAATGGATTTCCACTGTTGTTCAGAGAGCGGACCTGCTGACCAAGGCTCTTCCAGAAGAGAGGTTCAATGATCTATGTGGAAAGATCGGCCTCATCAACCCTGAAGAGTGATGTTGTGTTTAAAGACCTTCTCAAATAGTCATACTGACTGATGGTCACCAACTGCTGATTCTACGACGTGGAAAGCAATGAAGTCTGAACGCTTATCTGAAGAAGAAGACATCCTGATGAATCAACCAGGATCAAGTGGTATCAACTGACTACAATGTTCAGTTGATCAGTAAGTATTTTAAAAGCTTACTTTTAAAATCAGTTATTTTAGTTTAGAGTTTTGTGTTTTTAGTTCAAAAACTTTTCTCTAACTGATCAGTTTCTTTCAAAAACTTTAACTGATTGTTGGAAAATGGAATATCCGAGAAGGACAAAAGTTTTTAAAAGGGAAAATCTGTTTTGATGGAACTTGTCCTGATCTTTTACCAAAAATCTTTCCAACCTTTTGCCTCTGTGATAAAATTTCTTGAGAAGCTCATTGACATGACATAATGCAATGATGTCTCTCAACTTTTTGAAGTTTCAGTCCCTCGCAGTGACGGCGGACGTGAGTTTTTCTTCAAAAACATTTTTAGGCACAGTTTTCGAAAAACTTTTCATCTTCTCACATGGTTCACATCTTGTCTATTTATACCATGTTGTCTTCACGATTTTTCTGCATCAACTAACAACTCTCCACAGCCTTCACTGTGAGAAAAATTTTCAATATTTCCAAAGTTGCAGAGAAAAATTGTTCCGACGAAAGGAGAAATCTATGACTGCAAAGTCATGGAGTGGAAGAATGACGCTCACATACCTGGTCTTCACCGGACCCTTCCACTGGATCTCAACGTCTCTCCGACGTCAAAGTTTGCTCTACCCTCACTTGTATCCAGCGAAGCGAGTGTCTTCTATCCTCATGCCCGGTGCATTGGTTTGAAGTACCTGTCTGAAATAGGACAGACTTCATCGTCTTCACCAAAAGGCCTCTCGCCTTTTGTGGAGCTTCGATGCGGAGCAACAACAATGAGCAGGAGCTCATTGTCAACCGGCGCTACGTCAATAGTAGAATCCTCACAACTTGCACTGAATTGACGTCCCCTCACCTCTCCAAACCTCTGCTTCTCTTCTTGTCTCCCTCATCATTTCCCTCTTCTTCTTAACCTCCTTCTAAGCCTTCGCCTTCTGCATCCCCAATAACCCAATATCTTCCTCCTGCGAACTTACCTTCGCATGGTCTTCGCTTCCTTCTTAGGTTTGTCCTTCTTTTTGATGTTGCCAAAAAGGGGGAAAGAGGTACAATCTCTAGAACTTAAGTCAGTTAAGCAACATGATCATCCTATTTCATCCGATGTTCATGAGGAAGATTTGCCAAGAGAATAAGACCTCAATTCAACGGAACACAAATGAGAGTGGAACAAACTTAGGAACATGAAGACACGAAGACAGAAGATGAAGATCAAGAAGTTCAAGGCGCAGCCAAGCAGACTGCTGGAGTCCATGGGTTTCCCATGTTGTTTTTGTTTTTCTTTTTACTCCAATGTAAGTCTTGCTCTGTACCTAGACTGTGTTGGATTTGTATACTGAAAGCAAGAACGTTTTATGCTTGCATATAATGTTTCCTAAGTTCACTATCTAATCTCCTATCTGATTGTGTTCATGATTGCATATGTATGTTCTTTATCTCTATATAAGTAGATTATATGGTGTGTTGTAGATCACAGAAGACCATATAATTGGAATAACCTTAAGAGATATAATATGATCACAGCCGAAATAACTCTAGGACAAGTTATTGGTTTAGGCTGCAGTATAGATGGAAGTAGTTTGTCTTGGCTACTTGTCTATACTGGTACGTCATTACGTATTGATAGGACCACAGTTTGAGATGTATTCTTCTATCTGACTTAAGTGAAGAATCAAGATCTCGGTGACTTATAAATCTTAATACTAATAAGTATTCAGATATATATGTTAACTCGTATATCACTTTGACTTACTATGGGTGAAGGTTATATACTAACTCGAGTACTCTGTATCTTGGGTGATAGCGGTTAATATATGATATTTGATTATCTGTATTAGTACCCGTATCCGGTATAGGATAATGACATCCCCTTAAGGAGCTCAATAAGGTTTATTACGCTAAACCCTGCAGGTTGATTAAGTTCAGGCGTAATAATAAATTTTGAGTGGTACTGCTTAAGGAATTATTAAGAGATTAATTAATTTAAGCTGTCAGAGCTCTAATTAATTAATGGATGTCGGATATTTTAAATACGGAGATTTAATAAGTCTAAATACAAGCCCCGACTCATCACCGGCAATAAAGGGGTAGGTCAGTATCGGTTCTCTAGTGGAATGAACTGATATTTATAAATTAATTATGGTCTGGGCTGACCATAGATAAATTAATTTATTTGAGGCCCATCTTTATTCCTTGTATCTGGTCCCTGGACTGGCCCAATGTCTCCTAGCCCTAGAAGGAGAGAAAGACGCCTCCTACACTAATTCTGTGCCCACACGTATTTAATTTTATTTAAATACAGCTGTCAGCTCTCAGAAAAACACACTGATAAAATTAGGGTTTTGAGAGCAGAGCGGGGCGCAGGAAATCGTGAGTGGTCATTCTGTCTTGGGAATTTCCATAGCTCGTTGTCCATCCAACGTTGGGAATTGAGCGGGATACAGTCGAGAAGATCAGAGCTGGAGTCAGATTTTCGCAGGAAACCAAGTTCTGGCAGTCTCCGTAAAACGGCCATAACTTCCTCCACAGAACTCCGATTCAGACGAATCAGGCGGCCACGGAAAGCTCTTTCGAAGACGAAGAAGTCGTATTTCTGCACAAAATACGATTGGAGGTCGTTTGAGGGGTCAAACGGAGCGTTGAAGTTGGCTGACCTGTTCAGCGACAGATTGACGAATTCTTCTGAATTCTTCAGGTATTTCTGAACTCCAACGTGCAGCTGTTAAATTCATAGGGGCATGTTAGGATTAATCGTTGTATGATAAATTGATAATAATCCAAGAAACGATCATCGGGCAAAGCGGAACGTTAATTCAGTTTAATATTCCTTCAATTGGTATCAGAGCCCAGGATTAATTTCTTGGCTCTATTATTAATTTATGTACGATTAATAATGTGCGTTGTTTTTACTGCTGCTGCTGTTCTTCGTGGTCTGTTGATTCGGGGGATACGTCGTTTTGACGTTGTAATCTTTTTTCACCACGAGAAAAATCCGTGGTTAGATTAGGATTTCAATTTGTTTTGTTTTTCCTTTGTAATCTGTAATTGTTGGAAATCGAGACGAGAACGACGACGAATCAACATCGAAGAACGGAGGTTGGCTGCGTACAGGACCGGGCAGATGGGGCTGCGGGCGCCGAGGGGCTGCGCGCGCGCGGGTGCTCGCACGCCGTGCACAACGTGCCCAGTCAGGCGCCGCGCGGCCGCTGCTACTCTCGGTGCTGGATGCTGTTGCGAGAAGGTGGGCTGGTGGCGAGGCGAGGCAAGGCTGGACGGGGCGAGCAGGGGCTGTGCGCGCCCAGGGCTGCGTGTGCGCGCTTTGCGCGCTGCGCGCCCGGCGGGCGTCGCGCGGCCGCTGCTGCCGAGCTGCTGCCTGTGCGCCGAGACCGCCGAGACCAGGTGGCCAGGCTGCTGCTGCTGCTGCTCGCGCCAGGAGGCTGCTGCCGCACCGGAGGGCTGCTGCTCGCGCAGGGCTGCTGCGTGCGCCGGGCTGCCGCGCCGGGCAGCTGCTCCTCGCCGGGGCTGTGCGCCTGCTGTGGCTGGTGCCGAGGGCTGCTCTAGCTGCTGTCAAGAGCAGGTGGCGGCGCCGCCTAGGGGGTCCCAAACCCTAGGTAGGCGCGAGTTTCTACAAACCCTAGGGGGCCCAAACCCTAAATTCAAAGACGGGCCTGATAAGGACGTTTCGGGCCGAGTTTACGTTTTTTGAGTTTTATTTTTATTTCTTTTCTGTTCTTTGTAATAGATTAGAAATATGGGGTTCCACGAATGGGTCACGAAGAACTTTATTATTTTAATTCTGTTCTTTGCATGTCGTGGTGTTAATCCTTTATGCTCTTTGCATGCTGTTTTTGTCTTTGCTTGTTAATATGTGTTTATTAACTGCGCTTAGACAAGCATGCTAGGTTTATCGTTTTCTTAAGCATGTTTTTAGAATTCTGCGAGCATGTTTTACATGTTGCGTTCTAGAAGAGCATGTTTAGGATTATGTGTTTGAGCATGATCAAACCTTTTGAAAGAAAAAAGACTAAGCTGTATTAATAATTTTATAGATGATTAAAAATTATTTAAATTTCCACGAACGGTCTCAAAGACAAAGCGATTGAGAATATGAGTAAACGACCACCCTAACGTGGCTTACTTCATATTTGATTTCACAAGTTTGTTAAGTTGAGATTTCTAAATATTTAAATCCATTTAAGTAGTGGGAGTTATGCGGTAAACGACCACCCTAACGTGGCTTACTCGTATGATTTTCATAAGTACTTTAGAGGATGGATTTTAAATAAGATAACTAAGAAATTAAATTGAATGCGGCATGGTCCTAGTGAGTATGTCAAATTCGAGAATTTAATTTCAAAGTTAGATTGTGGTTATTACTAAATAATTTTTATTCTTAAAATTATGTAGACCTCCACATGCGGTCTCAAGACAAAGTGATTGAGAATATGAGTAAACGACCACCCTAACGTGGCTTACTTCATATTTGATTTCACAAGTTTGTTAAGTTGAGATTTCTATTAAAAATATTTAAATCCATTTAAGTAGTGAGAGTTATGTGGTAAACGACCACCCTAACGTGGCTTACTCGTATGATTTACATAAGTACTTTAGAGGATGGATTTTAAATAAGATAGCCAAGAGATTAAATTGAAAGCGGTATGGTCCTAGTGAGTATGCTAATTTCAAGAATTTAATCATCAAGGTTAAATTGTGGTTATTGTTTAGATATCATTTCAAGTCCAACAATTAATTTCCTTTGTCAAAAGGTCAAGTTGACATGGATGGAAATTAAACGACTAGGTAAATAGTCTGGTTGAGGAATTCATGTGTAAACGACCACCCTAACGTGGCTTACTCGTGAGATTTCTTGGGCAGTTGGAGGTTTCATTAATATTGTTTTTATCAAAAGGTTACAATATTATTGTTACGAATGATGTGCTTTATGTTCGTTACTTTCAGGTATGTCTATGTCTCTTATTGTTTATTTATTCTTGCACAAAGTCTTTTTAAACCGGTCCACCTATATAAAATGGAAACGCAGTTTTGGATTTTCATCTTTATCACAAACTAACACAATTTTTGTGTTGCTTACTACTCCACATTCTTATGGGCCGAATAATGAGTCAACTGATGAGAAAAAGGAATTACATAAAAGGTGGCATGAGACGAATAATGTGGCTATATGCTAT
The DNA here is from genome assembly GCF_028751815.1 of Salvia miltiorrhiza. Taxonomy (NCBI): domain Eukaryota; kingdom Viridiplantae; phylum Streptophyta; class Magnoliopsida; order Lamiales; family Lamiaceae; genus Salvia; species Salvia miltiorrhiza. Next base: position 30,051,646 of record NC_080390.1, read on the forward strand.
ATTATAAGTATAATGTCACAAGCCTTGTAGTTCCAACATCAGGGCATGGATAATGCTATCAGCATCATGCTGAATCTTAAGAAAGTGTTCGGAGAGTCGGACTGAGCTGCTCATTTAAATTTAATGAGAGTAATCTTGTTATTTTTATGAGTGAGTACAGCTCAGTGCACGAGCATGTCATGCAAATTTTGACGGACTTGACTTGCTCAGTGGGAGTATCGACGGTGAGGCAAAAGTCGATATTATCCTGAACTCTCTTCCCAAGTCTTTTAATTAAGAACTTCCGCCTCAATGCTGTTATGAGCAAGAAAGATACTTCTTTTGAGTTACTCTAGTTACGGCTAAGGAAGTTGTGGGAAAGAGATGTGCAAGCACTTGTTATTGCCAAAGGAGAGCCATCTTCTTCGTCGAATGACGGGAAGAAGAAGGGTCCAAGGGGCAAGAAAGACAAGGGAAATAGTGGGAGTAGTGGTGTGATAAGATTGAGTATTGAAGATTTTTTCTTTCAATACTCAAGGCAAAGGGTTAAGGTACTTCACTTGCTATAGTAACTGAGACATATCAGCTCATTTTCTACTCAGTTGTGAGTAGTGGATAACGAGAGAAACTGATAATGATTGTTACACCTTGCATGGCTTTTTAAGCTGACAAGGAAGCTGAGAAGTGATGAGATGTTTGTCTTCATAGGCAACGTGACTAGAGTCGCAGTTGTTGCAATTGAAGCCTTGTCTTTAAGTTCTAAAGACATAGTTTAGTTTTTTGAGAGTTCCTTATCATGTTCCAAAATTTTGAATAGATGGATCTTATGTCATTTTTGATAGTGGTGTTTCTATCATAAGAAATGACAAAGTTGTCTATTATGGTATTTTGAACATCTCTCTTCATACTATAACTTGTCTACAAAATACCTTTATATTGCATTTACATCATCGAACAAAAGAAAGAGAAAAGTTAAGGCTAATCTCTCATGAGGATCTTACACATATATTGATACCCTAGAAATAGGTCACATCTATCTTAATAGGATCCAAAGGCTCGTGTCTAAATAAGTACATTGGATTCAATCCAGGTTGTACTATTTCGAACCTGCGAATCCTGTATAGAGGAAAAGATGGAGACCAGGTCATTCATGACAAAAGGGATAAAGGGCCAATAATGTGTTAGCAATGATCTTTTCTGATTCATTGTCAGTGTTTGGGATTCCAACCCAGTTTACTACACCATGTAATCCCTATATAAAATGGTGTGGTGGAGAGAAGAAATAGGTCACTCTTGGAAAAATATGTTCGATGATGAGTTATGTATCTTTGCAATTAGTCCTAAAGAATCAGAAGGTGGTTATTAGCAATGACACACGATTCTTAGAAGTGGACTATGGGAGTAATCACTAATCCAAGTCAGATAGTGTACTTCAACAAATTGAAGACATTAGACAGGCGATTCCATCACCCAAGCCAAGTGTGCAAGAGTTTTGTACCACAAGACACTGCACGCACTGTTGACACACATGTGCCACCACATATCCATTGTAGTGGAAGGGTTGTGGGACAACCCGATCGATTTATGTTCTTGGGAGAATCTTTGGATTCAGTCCCTGGTAGTGAATATAAGAGAATCGACCCAGATATCTACTTGGAATTAGTGGAAGACGAGAATGTAGATTTCTGGCACGCCTCAATGGAGCAATCCATTAAGAATATGGTTGTATACTAAGAAAATCTTGCTACCAGAATGCCGTAAAGCCATAGGTTGCAAGTGAGTATACAAGAGAATGATAAGTCCGAATGAGCAAGGTCGTAGCTTTTAAAGCTAGACTGGTGGCGAAAGGTTATGCCCAGTGTGAAGGTATAAGTTATGATGATATTTTCGCCAGTGCCATGCTCAGAACATTCGGATCATTTTACCCATAGCAGCTCACTTAAACCATCGAGGTTACGTGAGGGAGGGAGAGAAACATCTCGTGTCAATCGCTCTCGTGTCATCGGTGATGTGGTTTATCTTGCATTTTATGTAAACAATATCCTCCTAATTGGCGACAATATGGAGCTATTGTTAAGACATAAAGTAATGGTTATCCGAACAGTCTCATATGAAAGACTAAGGAGGTACAGTATACATCTTTGTGATCAAAGTAATAAGGGATCACTAGAAAAGGATGTTGGGCTTATCTCGAGTGTCTTACATTGATACTGAGAATACTCGTTGTAGTATGAATACCGCCAAGAAAGAATTGCTAACTTTTAGATATGGCGTTCCTTTATCTAAAGACTATGTCTTAAGATGCCTATTAAGGTTGAGGAAATGAAGGCAGTATTCTACGTTTCCGCAGTAGATAGCTTCATGTATGGATTGCTATATACGAGATCTTATATTTGCTATGCAGTTAGCATGATTGTAAGATATCAGTATAGTCCTAGTTAAGGACACTGAATTGTGGTAAATTATATTCTCAAGTCCCTGACTGGAGAATAAGGATAGTTTACCAGTTAGACAGTTTAGTTCCTTTTTGGATTATATGATTTCGGATTTCCAGGCTGACCGGAACAAAGAACAATTACCTCGAGCTATGTGTTTTTTCTTGGGAGGTAAAACCTTTTGGTTTGACCACTACCTCCAGGATCTAAGGGTAATTCCTAGTTTGCGTGGGAGCATCACCTTCGTGATACCTCAAGTGCAGTTGCGAACTCTAAGGAATTCAAGAACCACAAGGGGTTAAACACATGGAGAGTAAGTACCAAGTTATACGATTATTCGTAAATCGAGGTTTTTGTGCTCAAAGAATAAATTCTCACATATTGGAGAAACCTACTGATCTTTCACAAAAGGCTTATCGCAAATGGTCATTGAAAGATGGGAATGCGATTGATGCCAGTTTGATGCCACCCACTTAGGAAACTTTAAGTATAAGTGGGAGAAGTGTTAGGTGATTGGTAAATAGACGCATTGTATACTAAAAGTTTGCTTTAGTATAAGTGGGAGATTGTTGGATTTGTATACTGAAAGCAAGAACGTTTTATGCTTGCATACAATGTTTCCTAAGTTCACTATCTAATCTCCTATCTGATTGTGTTCATGATTGCATATGTATGTTCTTTATCTCTATATAAGTAGATTATATGGTGTGTTGTAGATCACAGAAGACCATATAATTGGAATAACCTTAAGAGATATAATATGATCACAGCCGAAATAACTCTAGGACAAGTTATTGGTTTAGGCTGCAGTATAGATGGAAGTAGTTTGTCTTGGCTACTTGTCTATACTGGTACGTCATTACGTATTGATAGGACCACAGTTTGAGATGTATTCTTCTATCTGACTTAAGTGAAGAATCAAGATCTCGGTGACTTATAAATCTTAATACTAATAAGTATTCAGATATATATGTTAACTCGTATATCACTTTGACTTACTATGGGTGAAGGTTATATACTAACTCGAGTACTCTGTATCTTGGGTGATAGCGGTTAATATATGATATTTGATTATCTGTATTAGTACCCGTATCCGGTATAGGATAATGACATCCCCTTAAGGAGCTCAATAAGGTTTATTACGCTAAACCCTGCAGGTTGATTAAGTTCAGGCGTAATAATAAATTTTGAGTGGTACTGCTTAAGGAATTATTAAGAGATTAATTAATTTAAGCTGTCAGAGCTCTAATTAATTAATGGATGTCGGATATTTTAAATACGGAGATTTAATAAGTCTAAATACAAGCCCCGACTCATCACCGGCAATAAAGGGGTAGGTCAGTATCGGTTCTCTAGTGGAATGAACTGATATTTATAAATTAATTATGGTCTGGGCTGACCATAGATAAATTAATTTATTTGAGGCCCATCTTTATTCCTTGTATCTGGTCCCTGGACTGGCCCAATGTCTCCTAGCCCTAGAAGGAGAGAAAGACGCCTCCTACACTAATTCTGTGCCCACACGTATTTAATTTTATTTAAATACAGCTGTCAGCTCTCAGAAAAACACACTGATAAAATTAGGGTTTTGAGAGCAGAGCGGGGCGCAGGAAATCGTGAGTGGTCATTCTGTCTTGGGAATTTCCATAGCTCGTTGTCCATCCAACGTTGGGAATTGAGCGGGATACAGTCGAGAAGATCAGAGCTGGAGTCAGATTTTCGCAGGAAACCAAGTTCTGGCAGTCTCCGTAAAACGGCCATAACTTCCTCCACAGAACTCCGATTCAGACGAATCAGGCGGCCACGGAAAGCTCTTTCGAAGACGAAGAAGTCGTATTTCTGCACAAAATACGATTGGAGGTCGTTTGAGGGGTCAAACGGAGCGTTGAAGTTGGCTGACCTGTTCAGCGACAGATTGACGAATTCTTCTGAATTCTTCAGGTATTTCTGAACTCCAACGTGCAGCTGTTAAATTCATAGGGGCATGTTAGGATTAATCGTTGTATGATAAATTGATAATAATCCAAGAAACGATCATCGGGCAAAGCGGAACGTTAATTCAGTTTAATATTCCTTCAGACTGATGACTTATCAGTCTTTTATTAATGAAAAGAACTTCTTTTTGATCTCAACCTGAAGACAATGACTCTTTGTCCAGGCTCTGATTATGTTTTTCTGTCTTCTCCTTGTTCTATTTTTAGAACTGATTCGTTCTTAACTCTAAGTACAAGTTTTTAGGTTCTATTGTTAAGGGGGAACTGTTTTCACCCCAGTTTTAGAACTTGTACTGTGAGTTCAGTCTTTTTGCTGTCTAGAACTGCTGTGTGGTTTTGGCATCATCAAAAATGGGGAAATTGTTGGGAACCTTGTGGAATATCCTAACCCTTATTTTGATGATACCAAAATTCATAGGACTTAATTATAATAGACTAGAATTGTTTTGAACTCAAGTGTTAGAGTTCGTTTCTAGTTTAGCTTGCGGTGTCGAAGACTGAAGACTGAAGACTGAAGAACGAAGGACTGAAGACTGCAGATACCAACTGAAGTATCAGTTGAATAATCAGTTGAAGACTGATTACTTAATGCGCGCAATGGACTGATACTAAAGTCAAGTATCAGTTGAATATTCCTCCTCGGACTGATCTTCCAACGTTCAGAGGAAGCCACGTACTCACAAAGTACAGCCGCATTAAATACAGAGATCTCAGGATCTTATCTCTGCAGAGGTCATTCCTATCTGGTGGTTACTTTTCAGAGACGTCACATCTCCTGTCCATCAAAGAGAGCCATTTCCACCCAGACAAGGAACCTCGAAGATTGAAGCCTCAGCCCAAATTCGAATTGCTCTCCAACGGAAGAAATCTTGAGGACGATTTACGCCAACGGATCTATTCAAGAGTTCACCTACAAATAGCGCTCGAGGATCACTTCAACCTTCACCGATTCAACGACATAAGCTGAAGCTCTGCCGAAATTGCTACTCAGCCTTAAGCTTAAACTTCCCAAAGCTTGAATTGAAGAAGAGAATTCCAAAGCCAAAATCAGTCACTGCTGATTACATACATTCTCTTAGACCTTAGGAAAAACTCTGTTCACACAAAAGCCAAAGGTCAAACTTGCTTCAAAGAACTTGTTCTTTGTAAGTATAGTTGGCACTCGTTCAAACCTCCCCCCCCATAAGAGTGTTTTGAGTGATTCGGAGGTCAGAAGGGTTTTCTGTCTCTGAGAGTCTTAGCACGGGTTGTGTTAAGCAAGAGAAATCCGATGCGAGTGAAGCGTGGGTACTGAAGAAGGGTTTTCTTCAGTGTACGGTTGTGTGCACCCGGCAAGCACACGGTTTGGTTTGCAGTGCACCTGTTAAGCACTTGCGGAGTGGATTGTTGGTCTGATCAACCAACCGTGGATGTAGGAAAGGGTTTTTCCGAACCACGTAAAAGTCTCTGTGTTGTTTACAGCTTTCAGTTTTACATTCTTACTTGTGTTATTTCAATTGATAAACTGAACACTTACTAACTGCAAAGAGAAACCATAACCAACAACTTGCTCCACCGAGGCTATTACGAAACTAAGTTTAATTTCCGCTGCGTATGATATCAGTCTGACTGATCTATCTTCTGATAGTCAGGAAGAGTGTTATCATCTCTATTTTAGCAAACTCGACTGAAGCCCTTACTTGCATCAGTTAAGTTCCAGCAACTTAACTGATAACTCTTTACTGAAGAGCTTTCAGTATCAGTCGTCAACCCTGTTTGGTCAAAACTAATTTCAGTAAAACAGACGTCTTTGTTTGCATGCAAAGTTTCGTTTTGATCTCTGACTGAGATCCCTCTAATTGAGGATTAATTAAAAATAGCCCATAGGTGTATTTCCCCCCCCATACACCTATTCGAGACCCTCAGGACCTAACATTGGTGTTGTGAAGGACAAACTGATATAGACTACCTTTAAGAGTACCCTGGATGAGTGTAGCCCTGGTTACCTGGTCCTTAACTAAATAGAAATCAGGATGAAATTCAAAGTAGACTTTACTATCCCTAGCAAACTGTGACGCACTGAGTAAGTTCTTGGTAATGTGTAGGACATGTAGCAGATTACTGAGAGTAACAGTTATGGAGTGAGTAGGAGAATTGAGAAGTCCTTTACCTATATGAGCAATATCAACACCTTGGCCATTTCCCATTTGCAGCTTAGATGAACCCTGATACTCAGAAGCAGAATTTAGATTAGATAAATCATGAGATGCATGGTTAGTAGCCCCTGAATTAAGATATCAAGTATTCTCTGAGTTATAATTTGAAGCAACATAGTGTGAAACACCACCAATGTTAGGAAAATGTGAGACATAAGGTAGTTGAGCCATGTATGCTCCTACATTGAAAAGATTATGTGTAGGTTGTTGCCCTTGCTGAGACTGTTGTTGTTGTTGTTGTTGTTTGGGAACAAAATGTTGATCAAATCTGTGCCAACAACGATCTGTAGTATGGCCAGGTATAAAGCGGACCTGGCATATCGACTTATTCCCAAATTTCTGCCTTTGCATCTACCTCCATTGTAACATCCTCGATTGGGTGCACCTCTACCTCTTCCTCTGTTGAAGGTATATCCACCTCAGCCTCTATTGTTAGGGGCACTTGAGCGACCACCTCTTTGGCCTCCAATTTGATTTGGGTAGTTGATGAAAAATAGAGAACCATCAATGTTGAGTGGAGCAGCTTTGGTGGAGAATCTGTTTTCTAAGGTAAGCAATAGAGAGTGCACATCCATGGCAGACCACGACTCAACCCTTGCAATTACAGTAACCATAACTGGATCGTACTCACTCCGTAATCCATTTAGAATATGCATAATTTGATCTTCATTTGAAACATAATGTCCCACAGAGTTTAGCAAATCACAACATGTCTTAACTTTTGATAAATACTCACTCATAGAGAGATTTTCATTCTTCAAAGTCCATAACTAAAGATTATATTGCATTACCTTCGCCTGTGACCGGTTTGCAAAGTTTGTCTAGGGAGCTTTCCAAATTGAGGATGATGTAGTGAGCCCAACAACAAGAATCATAATACTCTCAGTAAGAGAGGACTCAAACCAGGCCGAAAGAATATGATCTTGCCTCTTCCAATTTGTAAACTCTGGGTTTAGGGTTCTCTGTATGGCAGATCCTTCTTTCTCCTCAATCCACATCGATGGTGGTTGAGCAAACCCAGTCAAGAATCCCTCAAGGCCATAACCTCGATTGTTGCTAAAATCTGCTGCATCCGAACAAAAAAATTGGTTTCTTTAAGCTTAGTGGTTATGGGGTTGTTTTGAAGGAAAATGATAGGATTTGTAGGTAGATATGTAGATCCAGATCCACCAGATGTAGATCCAATAGGTGACTTGGTCATGATGAAAAATAGAATTAAGAAATGAGAAAAAAAAGGCGAATCTAGAGTCAAGTAGGATCTACCTGCACCTGCTCTGATATCATGATTGAAAAGACATGAAAATAGTGCAAGCAAATCATCCCCATAATGATATCTTCATTGATTGCTTTCTTTATTGTTACATTGGCTGAATAAACAAACCAAATGAATAAACGCTACTTATAGCCAGTTGCTACTCAAACCTCTACAGATGTGGAATAAAGGAATATACTCTGATCAGTATGAATGCAATAGATATGAGACACATATAACAATCATGGCTTGCCATCTGCATATTTAGTTGTGATATCTTTTCCAAGCTGAGCTGGCTTATCAAGCACCACTTTACTCTTTTGCTGCTGAGTAGATTTAGCTCGACCAATGGCATCACCATCTTGGATGAGACTCATATCACCACTTGAGCTAATAGGATACAACAAGGACATAACTTTTAATAAATTCAGAAACACGAGCACACCAAGAACCGATTTTTTCAAATCTGTGAACTTTATTTTGGTTACCTTCGGTGAGGATGAGTGTCGAGGAAACAATGGGGAGGGTTTCGGGCTGCATGTATGGTTGCATGTATGGTCGGCGACTGACAAAACAAAGTGGAGGGCAGCGGTGCTGCTGCTGGCGGTGAGAGACGACACCAGACGCTGCTGAACGTGGCCGAGGCAAGCGAGCAGTGGTGGTGGCCCCTACTTGGCCGTCTGCTGCCGGAAACGCCCGCGAGAGACAGAGGGGCAGACGAGAGGCGGTGAGCGAGAGGGAGAGGCGAGAGAGAAGTGACGACTAGCGATGGTTCCTGGCAGCGATTCCATCAGGAAGATGTGGCGGTGGCGACAACTGATGGGAGGGAGAGAGAGAGAGAGAGAGAGAGAGAGAGAGAGAGAGAGAGAGAAGCTTTATTTTCTTTTACTCCCTCCGTTCGAGCTTTTAATATCCATTTGAGAGTAACATGGATTTTAATAAAGTGGTTGAGTGTGTTGTGAGTGGAATAAGAGTCCTATATTTTATGTGAGTGTTAAAATAATTAAAGTGGAGTAAGGGTCCCACCTTCTTTTACTAAAAATATAAATGTATACCAAAATCTGGGACAAACTAAAATGAAAATATGGATACTAAAAGTTGGGAAGGATGGAGTATTTCTTATTATTTCAAATTTTGTTTTAAGTTTTCATTTTTTTTTTACTTTTTAATTGGGCTCTAACTATGTTTTGGACTTGCTAAAAATTTCAGAATCTAGGTTGAATTTATTTATGAAATCTGATGGGCTCAGTTCTTTTTTATGCTTTAATCTTTACTAATAAAGCTATACGAGCCCAATTCAATTGTATGTTGGGCTTGGTAATTAAATTATAATAACCTTTCTTTATTTATATTCTTTGGGTTGCAAGTGCCTTATTTATTTTACCAAATTTTCTTTTAAGATTTAGACTTTATTAATCAAAATATATTAATTTAGTTATTAATTATATGTTAAACTTTGAGGATTTTTCAAGAAAGAATATTATTATCTGGGCTTAGTGTATCAATAGTTAGCAATCCCCTTTACTTAGAAATTAGAATAGTATCTCGAGACCTATTAAAGAATAAAATTTCTTATAGGTCCAAGTAATCAAGGGTAGTAGAGCTTCAAACAAGGCGAGTACTGAATCTCCACTTCGAGGTGGACTTTATTTTACAAAAGTATATCTTGAGTTATATAAGTTCTGACATTTCATGAAAGTTATTTGTTTATCCAATATAAATATTTTTTATGGGCATTCTATATTGTTTAATGCTCGCATAAGTTAATCGATCGAGATTCTCATTTGGCCTAACACATTAAATGAGAGTTGTGTACATAAGGTTAGTGGCTCGATTGGTTAATCGCCATCGTGCACTAACAAGCATGTGTTATAAGAGTGCTCTCGGATACGTTCCAAAGCACATGTGATGTTAGGATCTGTCTGGGTACATCTCGAAATCATTCAAGAGGTGATAAGTGATCCGACAGTAGCATAAGGTCTGAGATCATAAGTAGCAAGTAACAATAGAATGTTACATGACGCACCACTTAATGAGAAAAGTTTTATCATGTTTCAAATTGGATTTCTGTTTTTAAAAACTTCTGAGACATGATTGTGATATTGGATAAATTGTCTTGGTTATTTCATAAAATGCTTTAAAAGCTTATTCCACTTAGTACATTAGTACTCAGCCTAAATTATTTTTCAAATATTTTTTAGGGTAAACGGTTGGAGTGCACAGTGCTGAGCTGGAGAGAATGTTCCATTTTCAATCTACTTTCCCATAGGAATTTGTCGTCTACTTTATCATATGTTCCCAAACTTTTTATTAATCTAGATATGTCGAGCTCAGTCTCGTTTATCCTATTTTACTGCGTATGTTTATAATATCAAGTATTGGAGACGTGAAAACGAACCTTTCTAACCTTGGCAGTTTTCATTATAAATTAATGTGATCTTGTCATTATTTCTAAAAGAATGACTAATACATAGAATATGTGGTGAGATGTGTTGTAACAATCAATGTGAGTATGAAAGATGATACAAAATCATAGAATGTATCATGCAACAACAAGAACGAATGATAACCAGTTCTGTGGGGGGGGGATATAAAAGGACTTAAACTATAAGACTCCCTCTTACTTAGCCTTTATATCTTCTCAAAAACCTCACCATCGGTGGACAATTGAAAGCTAGGCAACGACTAACTTCTTGGGCGCACCTAATCCCTTGAGAAATAAGAGCCAAATAAATAAGAGTTTATAACTGTTTTATAATATACGCTCGAGTGTATTCCTCACAAACACTCTTCTGCTAGAACAAATAAATACTCCCTCCGTCCCACTCCAATAGGCTCGTTTTCCTTTTTGGGACGTCCCACTCCAATAGGCCCAGTCTAAAATTAGAAATAATTAGGGACTTCTTAATTCTTATTTTATTTTTATTTTTAAAATAAAAAGTTACAAAAAATAATTATAAAGTGGACAATACAATAAAATAATTATTTTTGGTAAAATAAAATTATTTCTTAAAATAAAAAATAAAAGTGGATAATTTTTCTTAAAATAAAATCCTTACGAAAAATAATTATTTTTACTAAAATGAGATAAGTGAAGCAAAGGTAATTAACAAAAATTAGGGATGTACAAAAAAGTTAAAATTGTGTGGACCACACCATTTATCTATCAAAAAGTGAGTTTCTTAATATTCGTGCCGAAAAAAGCTGAGCCTATTGGACTGGGACGGAGGGAGTATATAGTATCAGTGATAGTACTACAGACTGTAACAAGTCCAGGGGGACACCTAACAGGAACAAGAATTCTCGACCACATTGCAAGATCAGTTATGAACAAAATTCTCCAGCCTTCTTGAACGAAATATGACCTCCTTATATAGACTTCACGTCTCCAATCTTCTCTTGTAGCCCAAGTTAATCATTTCCTAGTCGAAGATGGAAACAAAAGTTCTAGTTCAATAAGGATTCGATCAATGAAAACGGAGTCTATCTGTAATTGTGATCTAATTAAGCTTCATCAAATTTGTAGATTCGTGGCCATTATTATTAAAATAGGATTTTATTAAAAAAGGAAAGAAAAAACAGCAGAACCTAAACCCTTGAATGCACAGAAACGCAGACTAAGGGCCGAGCCTCGTTAAAACCTCAGGTAGAGGAAAAAGAGTACTCGTCTACGAAGAGAAAGTGTTAGAAGCTGAATTGAGAGAATCTCAGAAACTCCGGCCGCACCATCGTTCCTAGATAATCTCGGCTTCTCAACACAATAAAAAAACCAAAATAAAAGAGAACACAAAGGAAAAAGAGCCAAAAACGAAAAAGCAAAAGAAACGGCAATCGGAAGAACCTCAGCCGGTAATACGCCGTCGCTGAGGCCCTCCACCAGACCGCCGACACGCAAGAAATAGAGGCCAAACAGCCGGTGATGCGCCGTCGCTGAAGACCTATTTCTTGGAAGCAGAAAACCTCTAACAACCTTGCAACAAAAAGCGTCCTCAAGAAACATTCTAGGCAAAACATCGAGCCCTCCCCCTACATCCGAGGTAGACACGGCCCATAAGAAATAAAAACACGGGTAAGATAGTCGAATCGGCCGGTTAGATGCCGTCGCCGAAGACATATCCTTCCTAAAATAGACTCCAATCTCCAAAGTCTGAGGCTTAGCTCAACCCAACAGACCAGCAACCTCTCATCCCCTGAGCTGTAACGCCGCCCACCAATTGTATGAAGAAAACCCGCAATGAGAGGCCGAACTCTCGACCATCCCCAGATCACCACCAAATGCCAAGGAGCAGTCATCAAGCCACAACAAGCGCTGACCATGAGCTGTGTCAACACCTTGAGGATCAAGCCCCTGCCCGCATGCCCACCAGCTGTTCGAAGAAAATTCGCAGAAGCTCTACTACAGCCGAAACAGCAGCGCAAAAAGCCACCCCAAAGACAACAATCAATGCTTGATTCTGACATGACTGTGGGTCGCCATGTCTTTGACCACGGCATGTTTGATTTCGTCCCGAGCATAAGGCCACCAGCCTTCTGGCATAGCCGGATTAGCCATCAGATCAGCTACACAATTTCCTTCGCGAAAAATATGCGACACCTGCACTGAGAACTCCTCCAAAAGCCGAAGGGCCTTCTTCCAAGCTGCCATGGAACACCCAGGAACGTCTAGCGACCTAGACTCCAACAGACGAACAATATAAGCAGAGTCCCCTTCAATCCACAACATTAGCCAACCTCTTTGATGCGCAATTGTAATAGCATAAATCACGGCAAGAAGTTCCGCTTCAAAGGCAAAACCCGTTCCACCTTTAAAGTGATAACAGCCCCGGACCCAGCCCCAATGATCCCTGAAAACACCACCAGCTGCAATGCTTCCCGGAGCACCCATCGCAGAACCATCTGTATTAACTTTCATCCATTGTCCCACCGGAGGCCACCAATGGACTTCAATCATAACCGGTGGAGGAGCAGCACGAGTGGCCACCCCAATACTTCGTAAGATTAAATAATCCGACCAAGAATTATTGGAGGTACCAATTTTAGAAAAATGAGCATCAATTTCTTTGAAAGCCACCTTAATAAATCGACTGACATCCCGTGGCGAGAAGTTTTTATCTTCAAAAGTAACTTGATTACGACAATCCCAAATCTTCCATAAAATATTGTTGACCCCCGCTTTCCAGAACGAATTAACCAACGGGCTGAATTGAGCATTCCATGCAGTGACCAGGAAATCATGAATGTCCACATGATGCATATACTCGGTCTTCTGAAACCACTCCAAGAACTCGCGCCAAACCGGTTTTACCGCCGAACAGTTCCAAAACAAATGGCTTAAAGATTCTTCTTCCGTACCACAGAGAGCACATCTATTCGGTCCCATCATCATGCCATGACGAATCAGAAGATCTTGTGTAGTTAAGCGCCTATGAATAATTCTCCAAGTAAGCAGAGATCTACGCTCCGGGATAAACTTTTCCCAAATCCAACGGCCCCAGCACACTTTGGGAAAACAATGACTATTGGCCGCAAACGCCAAAGCAGCCGAAACCTCACCAGAGAGCGATAGTTTCCAGAAACGTTGATCTTCTTCCTCACCGAAGGGGAGGAGCAGAATATCCACAATAATATCCGAACAATGAATAATAAAGTCCTCCGTGAAATGCCAAACCCCGTCAAAAAAATAGTCATCAATCGCCTGATTGAGGAAGACATGCATAAAAACAGGGATACTCAGCTTATCAACGAGCTTATAACCCAACCAATCATCTTTCCAAAAGTAGGTAGTCGACCCCTTGCCCACATAAGAGTAAGAATTCTCAACAAGATGATTCACATGTTCTCGAGTGCCCGTCCAGAAAGGAGAAGAGGCAATATTATGCTTCGCATACCCAAACGTAGTGAGATAACGATTGCTCAGTAAAGCGAAAGCAAACTCTTTCCCTTGTACCATGCGCCACGCCATTTTCATTAAGTAGCTCTTGTTCATTGTAGAGAATGATCGAACCCCCAAACCACCTTCCGTGCGTGGGGCACAAATTCGATTCCAGTTCACCGGGCAGGTTGGCTTAGAGTCCACATTCCCAATCCAAATGAAGTTGCGACACTTCTTGTCCAATTTATAAATAAGAGATTTCGGCCATCTATAGATCATCATGGAATGAGTAACCGAGCTTTGAATCACAGAACGAACCAAGCAGAGACGTCCTGCCATAGAGAGGTGCCGCCCTTTCCAGCTGGCGAATTTGTTGACGATTTTGTCATAAATATGCATAAAATATGACGCACGAATCCGACCCGTGAACAAAGGAACTCCAAGATACGTAACTGGCAAACATCCAATGGCAAACCCAAGTTCCCTCTTAATGTTGTTTCTCATGGAAATCGCAACTTTGGAGGAGAAGAAAACATGAGACTTAGACTGATTGCAGATCTGGCCCGACAACTCTCCATAAAGATTCAAAATTTCTTTGATCTTTTGGGCGTTTTTAACCGAAGCTTTGCAGAAAATGAGGATATCATCAGCATATAGAAGATGAGTGGGAAAGTGATATCCTCGGCAGAAATCCATCGGCACCAGATGCCGCGACTGCACACAGTTCAGTAGAAGAAAGCTCAGAACATCCTCCGCAATGCCAAATAATATGGGAGAGAGGGGATCTCCCTGCCGAACGCCCCGGGAACACGCGAAGTAGCCATTCAACTGCCCATTATAAAGAATAGATATGCGAGCCGAAGTAAAGATCACAGATATCCACCTGATAAAGGTTTCATGAAAACCATTCACCTGCAAAACCTACAAGATGAACCCCCAATTCATCGTATCAAAGGCTTTGCGAATGTCGATCTTGCAAGCAAAATTCGAGCGACGACCAGTTCTATTCATGCAATTAAAACCCTCCGAGCCCAACACAATGCAATCATGAATCGAACGGCCACTGATGAAGCCAAACTGATTAGGAGAAACACAGGTCGCCGCCACCGCACTCAATCTGGTAACCAAAATCTTGGAGATAATTTTAAAGAAAAAATTTGAAAGAATGATAGGGCGAAGATCAGTCACCGTATCCACATGGTCCTTCTTAGGTATCAAGATCAGAGTGCTGGCATTACATCCGGCCGGGAGATAAGAATGCATGAAGAAAGCACGAACAACAACACAGATATTAGAGTTGATGATACTCCAACAACTCTGGTAGAAGCAGCCTGAGAACCAATCCGGGCCAGGAGCGCTAGAAGCATCCATTCCAAACACGGAAACCTTAATCTCCTCATCCTCAGGGATCCGTATCAAATTAGCGTTTTGCTCCTCCGAGACACTATGATCAATAATCGCTTCCAACATGGTCCGGTCATCTCTACTCGGACCCTCCTCCCTGAAGAGATTAGAAAAGAAATCAATAATATGATTTTTGATATCCTCTTTATCACTCGAAAAGTGATCCCCAATACGCAAGTGATCCAAACGATACTTTGGTTTCCTGAATTTGATAAGCCGATGGAAAAAAGAAGTATTACGGTCCCCATCTGTCAGCCACTTCGCTCTGCTTTTCTGATGCAATAAACTGTTCTTTCTTTCCAGAATGATGTTTAAGCGCGCCTGGGCCTCAATCTCTTCATCAAAAAGCAAGTCCGAGTAACCATTCTGGGATATGCGCTGCTGAACATCCATGAGCGCGGTCTCAGTAGCCAAAATCTGAACATCTACATTGCCAAACACATTTCGATTCCAAGTTTTGAGGTCAGCTCGAAGTTTTCTCAGTTTCGCCATAACCTTGAAAATAGGACACCTGACGTCCATATCACCAGACCAAGAACTTTGGACCAAGTTGTGGAAGTCCGGGTGCATCACCCACATGTTAAGAAACCTGAACGATCTCTTCCCCTGCTGAGCTACCTCACGATATTGAAGAACTAAAGGCGAATGATCCAAAGTCAGTCTAGGCAACGCATGAGTGACAATCTCAAACCACATGTCAGCGAAACTAGAGGAGAAAAAGGCTCTATCCAATCTTGATTCAATATGCCGGGGAAGAAAGCGACGCCCAGACCAGGTAAAGAAAAGCCCAGTCGAAGGCGACTCAATAAAATCAGCGTCCTCAATAAATTTGCAGAAATCACGACAAGAGCTCCTACTTGGAGCCACCATGCTGATACGTTCGTGGGCCCCCTTGACGGCATTAAAGTCCCCAATACAAACCATTCATCTTCCTCATGGCTATAGCATCAGAATTACTTTGCTCATTATGCTCATTCAAAGATCCCTCCTTAACTGAAGTGCCTGAAATCATGTCAGTGGCAGAATGCACCTGCTCATGTGGGTTATCCTCCTCATTCGAGGACTCCTCCATCACGTCCTCAACAAATCCTTCTTCCAAATTCTCGAGGGAATTCACCTGTTCAGTAGCCGAGATAACAACAATCCTCTCCTCAATTCTATTCTCCTGCACGCCGTCCTTGATCTTTAATTCCGGATGAGAGACATCCTCAATCACATGCACTAACGCTTGTTCTGAAACAGCTTTCTCGCTAGCCATAGGCTGCTTTTCCTGAGTATCTTTTATACCTTCCTCAACGAATTGCTGTGTCGTACCAGTTTTGTTAAAAACCAGCGCTAAGAGATCTGGACCAGTCAGATCCTTCCCTGAACTACGATCCCCTTCCAATTCACCCTCATCGTCAAGAGCAGAAAATCTGTTCTCCTGGTCCTGATGATTCTTATTTTTCGTTTGACTTACAATTTTCCACTCTGGCTCCTTGGCAATAGGAGGCTCCGGTTTCTCCACTTCAACCGAGGGTTTATTAGGTTTAGTGCCCCGACGACACTTATCGACCGCATGACCTGTGATTTTGCATCGAGTACAAAAAAGAGGAAGATATTCATAGCTAAATTCCACGGCAAAAGTATAATCTCCCCCATCAATGTTCATAGTCTCTGGCAAAGGTTGGGCCAAGTCAATTTCAACAAGCATACGCACAAAATGTCCCACGTCTTCCGTCATTGACGTGCCATCAATTTTAAGAGGTTGTCCGAGCCACCTTCCAATACCTGATATCACTTCAGGGTGCCAGAATTCAACCGGCAGATAATATATTCGCACCCAAACCTGGGCAATAGAGGAAGATTCCTTATACGGATCGAAGTAACGTACCCAGTCACGTAAACGTATCGTTCCAACAGATAATTCCCATAGAAGTTTTGCTTTAGCAGCCGCCTTATCCTCCTGCGATTAAAACTTCAACGTATAGTAACCTTTACCCATAGGCATGAGATGCCAGGGGTCCTTAGGTTTCCATAGGGCTTGAAGCTCTGCCTTTAAATCACTCGTTTGTCGTGGCTTATCTCCTTTATTCAGCATCAGTCTGCCTATAAGCGCATGTTTGAACTTGTTCAATTGGAACAACTGGAGGTCTCGGGGAATAACCAACGTTCCTTGGTCGCCATGACGTATCGGCTGTAGAGCTTTAAATTTATGTGCCGGAATATCCTGCGGACGAACGGTCTTGGGAGCAGTGGCGCGAGCGTAAGACGTAGTCGGATTCTTTGACGCATTAGCACTGGCGCTGTTGTGAAGGATCGCTGCAGAGGGACCTGGTTGCGTGAGATGTTTGGAAGACGGAACTAGGGTTTGCGTAACACCCTCGTTCCAGTTTAACTGTGGGCGGGCGAAATTAGAAGAAACCACAGGGAGTTTGAGAGCACTTTTGTCCAACATCTGGACCAGAGGTGTGGGCTCCATCACCGGAGAAACGAGGCACCGGCATATCTATAAAAATCGTATAAGATAACTCAAAAGTTATCTACTAAATTCTCATATTGATAGCTTTTAACCGTCTCTATCGCCATTTAGTGCATCCGAAGATACCGTATAAGATACTGTACTAACTCTGAGAAGAGCATCTGCGGATATAATCACTTATCTACATAATGATAATATAATACTCCCTCCGTCCACGAAATGAGTACCCATTTGTGGACGGCACGGGTTTTAAGAAATGTATGTAGTGTAGTGTGAATAGTTTAAGGGTCCCACTTTTTGAGTGTATTAATTAAAGAGATGTGTGGGGTACACTTGTCAAAAAGGGAAATGGGTACTCATTTCGTGGACGGACGAAAAAGGAAATATGGGTACTCATTTCGTGGACGGAGGGAGTAAAATACAAATTTTACTTTAATAATTTCTTTAATTTCTTTTATTCTAATAAGCCTCTTTTATTTATCATATTTCTATTATTTCCAAATTTGGGTGTTACATTTTAACTATTCACAATGAATATTTTACATATCATTAACGCAAATGCAAATCGTGTGAATAGACAATTTTCCTTCAATTAAAAAGTACTGTCATTATAAGAAAAAAAAAATTAAAAAGTACTGTCGGTATTTCCCAATGAAAAAGGCATAAACTTTTCCCACAATTTCAATTAACCAAATGATGCTTCTTTTTTAAGTGATTATGATAGGATAATCATAATGTAGGGAGTTAATTTCTTTGAAACACTTTTCTCCACGACTTCCTATTGCATCTTTAGTCAATGGTTTTATTTAATTAACATTTTACTTGGTCATTCCAAATAATAATAATAATAATAATAATAATAATAATAATAATAGACTTATTTTAAAACTTATTTATCATATATTTATATTATTGGATTGCAGAGGAGGATGGTAATTAATTTAAAGGCTATAACATCAATAGGTTTTATATGGGACAGAAAATTGATAGGATGAGAGCTTTTTATTATTATTATTATTGTTATTATTTTATCTTCTTTTCTGAAGTGGAATATATTATGATAAGTATTTGAATTTATAAAGCTTATTTGAGGAATATCTTTAGCAACATTCCTAATTATTACAAATATTACTCCTAATACTACTAAATGGGGCATATTCATGCACCATAAGAGTCTCGAAATTATGATGCTTTCTTCTTTTTCAACTTGGTTAGTTAGATTCATCTTGTCACATAATTGCCTTAATTAACTTCAATAGGGGGGAAATTATCTCTGTTTAAACCTACATAATTAGCTCATGCTTTCAAGATTCCGTTGGCCCCTCTCTATGGGTCTATTCCCTTTTGTAATTTCAAAGTCACTTTTACACTGCACATGAATCTCGACACATAACAATTTGTACTATTTATTAATTATTCATATTTCAAATTACACGCCTCATATATTTCACTGATAATTCTAAAATAGCATACTAACTAATGGTAAGAAAATGCCTTGTTGTATGGCCGTATTTTTTACTCGCGTGTGCAACTAAAAAGAGAAAAATTGTACTCCAATAAATATTACACTCAATATATAAGAGTATATATATACTCAAATAAAACTTCAATGATTCGGTTTAAGTGCAAGAGGAAAAACTAGTTAACTCGTCAAATCATGATACCATTGTGATAACAATAATTAAAGTTTGATGTGCATAATTGTTTCCTACTTACTTGGATAGATTAGACATAAATTTAGACCACAATGTGGCCATTGCACATAACTTGGCCCTTGATGACTTCAAGTTCTAAATATTGGAATGGTAATTTCATATTGGTAATTATACCAACTTCTTTTTAGTTGGAAGATGAATATATATCTATTATATTTACTAGTGTATCTCCCGCGCCATGCGTCGTGGTTATAATTCTGGACTCACGTGAGTTACACGTATAATATACTTTTTAATAAAAAAAAGGTCCTACCATTATAGGAAAGGAGAGGTTGACATTAAATTAAGGATGATATTTTTGTAAGTAAATGGTATTTGTAAGGGTAAAAGATGTGAGACGGTGTCTTAAAATGGAAAGTGTTATAATTTTTGGGGAAAAGTAACAATTAAACCCCTTACATGACAGCCCTATGATGTTTAACTACCTATATTCGACATTGCATCAATCAAGTCCATGATGTCCAATTTTGGTGCAATTAAACTCCTCCCTCAAACGTACATTAAACGTCTCATGTGCGATCTGCGAAAAATATTATATGTATTGTAAATTTAATATTTTATTAATAAATACAAACATTTTCAAATATAAAATTTTATTAAATAACAATAAAAATGTGAAAATTTTAAAAATATACATGTATTGCATATAAAAACGGATAATTAATATTTAACTAATTGGACGAGAATCTGAGAAAGTTCGTGTACATATAATTATAATTTATAATTTTAAAAATAATTTAATATTTTGTTATTTAAATGAGATTATTAAATTAGTGTTCCTTAAAATAAACTATAATATGCTTCTTTTTTTGAGGTAATTAAACCGTAGGAATTGCATAATATGCTATTAATCATTTTTTGGTATAAAATAAATAAGATTACATAATTTGATCATTTTGAAAAACTGAGATACAGTTCGAATTTGAAGTAAAATTCTATACTTTTTGAAGGAAAATATTATTGTTTATAAATATAAATTATTTTATGCATTATAACTTTAAATTATCATAACCTGTTTATTTTAAAGTCATTTCTTTTACATTTTATATATCAAATTAAAGGTCATTTCATGAGCTTTTATTGAAGATGTATATTATATAATACAAAATTACTTGAAAATGAGAAAAAAACGCATTCTATCTGTAAAATAAGAAAGTAAAATAAAATAAAAACTTTAAATAATACACAACTTGGCTGTTTGAGTATTCTAAGGAGTCGGCAGTTTTATTGTTTTCATTTTTAAGTGAAGTAAATATATTGAATTTGATTTTTATTTTATAACTACTTATTTTTTCAATTTCAATTATATCCTTCTAATTGAATTTATTTACATTTACTTTACTTTTTATATATATAAAGATTTCCGGTTTTGTTGGAGATAACATCTATAAAAGGGGAATGAGATTCAGTGTACCACACTTTATATCTCACTTTGTGTCCCACTTTCAATTTTGTTTAATTTCTTATATATATTTTTTTCAATTTCAATTTTATATGCTTTAGTTTAATATTGTGATAATTAACAATGGTTTATTCCATCAATCTAGGGTATATAATTATTTTTATCATTTAATTTCACTTCTATTAGCTAATAATAGTTTGATAAATTCAAAGTCATGGTATATACTTTTTAAAAAAAAATAATATTTTGAAATAAAAATGAAATATAATTCATAGTATTATAATAAATTTTATTTTTATAAAAAATATTTTTAAAATAATAAATATAAGTATGGAACACAGTGACACACATAAAATTGTGGGACACTGGATCCCATTTGTATAAAAGGAGTACTATGTTATGTTAGTACTTTATATATCTCTTGACTAATTAAACTTTAATCTAAATGCATCACCAGAGAAATGACTTTTTATTCATTATAAATCGGTTAATACTTAATAGTGAATATCACCTGACGAATTGGTCAAGCGTTTGGACCAAAACGGGCCATAAATTTTTAAGTTCATTTTGATCCAAATATACATAAAATTTATTTTGAGCTAACTGAACTAGAAAAAATCAAGTTCGAAAATTTTTCAAAGGGAACCGGGCCAGCTCCACTTTTGTACCTTAACCCGTGGATTGGGGTCGGAATGATTTGATAATTAGTGCGGTCTTTAAATTCTTTTATTTGATACTATTAATTTATAAAAAAAAAAAAAAATTAAGTGTGAGGGATTGAGTTCGAGTTCATATCATTATGCATTCTTTTAATTTTTTATTTATTTATATAATTTTTTTGAAAAAAATTATAATTCATTGTCCTCCGACAGAATATTTCATCAAAATCAGTTAACTCATGATTAAATTAATTTTTTAATGGTTGTGGGGCATTTAGAATTTTAAACCCTGCAAACCAACTAGAAAGTTATCAAAAAGACATCTTTTTTTTTGATAGAAAAGTCATCTTCTTTTTAGATCAATGTTTTATAGAACTATCATAATTCTGAACATGAAACTAATTGTGTATGCATTAATTTGGGATACTTTACTCAATTATTTAGCCTTGAATGAAATGTAGTGGATTTATGCAATTACATTCAATTAAGCCTATATAAGTACTCCCTCCGTCCCAAACGAAATGACCTATTTCTTTTCGGCACGTAAATTAAAAAATGTGTATAAAGTAGATAAAGTGGAGTGATGAAAATTATTTAAATATTAAGTGTAGAGAGAGAGTGTATTGCCAAACAAGGAAACAAGACATTTCGTTTGGGACAGCCCAAAAAGAAAAACAGGACATTTCGTTTGGGACGGAGGGAATAATAGATTCGGTAATGTTATTAATTTTGAGAGAGATTAATATATAGAGTGTTTTTATAAGTTCATATATTATAATTTTAGATTGAGTTATAATGTGTAGAAATAAATGGTAGATACTATTTTAACATATTTAAATCAACATTACGAGAAAAAGCAGGTCCAACGATTGAAACATCGCAATTCTTGAAGAAACAATCCTTAAATTAATTAATGACCGTTTACGGGTGTCGTTGTTTGGCTTGTCGTATTTAACTCTAACAATCATTTTTTGGTCGTTACAACTAGCGACCATTTTTTTGAACTCTAACAACCGTTTTTCTGTCTTTATAATGGTCGAATTTTTCATAATTAACGACGGTTTTGCTGAATATAACAACTGTTTTTCGGTTGTTAATTAACAGTCGTTAGGTGTAATCCCTCCATATTACCTATCTTGAGACACTTTTCTTTTTGGCCATCCCACCTATCTTGAGACATTTCTTTATTTGGCAAAAAATTTACCCTTTATTCACATTTTTCACTTTTTCACCTACACACAAAACACTACTTTTTTAATTTGCGTGCCCATAAAAAGGTCTCAAGATAGGGATGTAAACGAATCGATTCGAATATCATTGGATTCGGTTCATATTCGTAAAAATAATTGCATATTCGAATATCTTTCAAATCTTATTTACTATTCGTATTCAATTCGTACACTGATTCGCGAATACTCAAACCAAATCAAATATTTGTTTCATTTTTTTACAAGTATATTTTAAACAATATAAATCGAATATTCGATTCGAAAATTCTTATTATTTGATTCGAATTGAATATATTCAATCCATTATTTTGATAGATAACATTTCTACAATAATATTTAAACTAAAACGCTTTCGTTTGAATTTTTTTATCTAAATAAATATTCTTTTTTATTTATTTTACTTTATATCTATTTTATTCTTTATTTTTCTAAAATTTATTCTATCTCTCTCTCTCTCTCTATATATATATATATATATATGGGGTTAAAATAAATACACTTCTTAAGATGTAAAATAAGAATCATTTTCAGCCCTTAGATCATCAAGATGTACGGTTGATTCATCATCATGATGGATGAATTCATGGTCTTGAGTTTGAATCCCAAAGGTAGCAAAAATTTATTTTTCGCTATTCATACCTTTATACAGCAAATTCGTACACGTTCTACATAAAATTCATACATTTTTCCTAGTTCTTATTTTTTATTTTAAGAGGTATTCTCACGGTAGCCCTCCTATATATATACATATATATATATACATATATGTATATATATATATATGTATATATATATATCGGGGAGGGCTACCGTGAAAACACTTCTTAAAAAAAATAAAAAAAAATTCAAAGTATGAATTTTATGCAGAACACGTACGAATTTGTTGTATGAAGGTATGAATTGTGAAAAATAAATTTTGCTACCTTTATGTAATGCCCCAATTTTCATAAACTTTGCAATATAAAAATCTTGAAGAACTAAACCAACTTTTATAATTAAAGAAATTGAATAAATTTCAAAATAGAAACAATCCTATACTAACAGTTACCGTCTATGGTCTAAATTAATAAATTGAATTATAGAAAAACTGATTAACTTAATCAATTAGCTATATATATTAAATGGATTTTTCGAAATACATGAAAGTATCAAGACTTGGTAAACTAAAAAAGAGCAGCCACTTTGATGTGATTAGAAAAAAATTTACTAATTAATAGTAGTTAACACACGATTAACAGAAAACAACATCGAACATCAAAGCAGCTTAAATAAAAATTATTCTCAAACTGACTATCATTAGCAATTGAAATTTTAATTGGAAACACTTGCGTAGTATTATACTTCATTGATTTGCAATATTAAATAGTATCAGGCTTCTAACAAATTTTTACTGGTATATATATTATATGCATATATTGGTTAATTAACTTCTTAAGGATCTAGTGGGTGTAAATACGAAAAAAAAAAAAAGGAATAAAAAGCGTACCCAAAAAAAAAGATGCGATCAAAGAATATTGATGAAGGACTTGAGAGATGAGAATTACCGAAAAAAAAAAAATATTTCTTGCGTGTGCGTGTGTGTCTTAGGGTAAATATTATGCCCTTATTTATACTAGTCTTTTAAAAGAGTTTGATAGGTGTAGAATTTGTAGTCTATGTATATCTCCTAATAGAATAAAGAATAAAGATGATAAAAGAGTTCTAATCTTAAGAGAATAATAATAATAATAATAATAATAATAATAATAATAATAATAATAATAATAATAATAATAATAATAATAATCTAGATAAAATTAATGTTGCATATCCATATGTAATTATCTAAAAATAATAAGCTATACAAGAAAATACTAATAATTCAACTTATATATAAATCTAAATATTTGGGATGTTACACTTTGAGATTTGAACTCAGGACCACGAATTCATCCAACATTATTACGAATCAACCGTAAATCTTGATGATCTAAGGGCTAAAAATTATTTTTATTTTATATTTTAAGAAGTGTTTTTATTTTAGCCCTCCCATATATATATATATATATATATATATATATATATATATATATATATATATATCGAATATTTTTGAATACCGAATCGAATATCATAATTCTTGAATCGTATTTGATAACTAATCGAATCAAAAAAAAGTATTTGTATTTGTATTCGAATCATAAAATTTCGTATTCGAATATCAAAAATTTGAATCGAATACTGAATCGAACCAAAATTATTTGATTCATTTTCTTCCCTATCTCAAGATAGCCGGGACAGAGTGAATATTTTTTTTTATTATATTTATATTTAACGACCGTTATTTTGGTAATAACAATCGTTTTTCGGTCGTTAATTTT
Organism: Salvia miltiorrhiza; assembly: GCF_028751815.1. Taxonomy (NCBI): domain Eukaryota; kingdom Viridiplantae; phylum Streptophyta; class Magnoliopsida; order Lamiales; family Lamiaceae; genus Salvia; species Salvia miltiorrhiza. The sequence goes on from NC_080390.1 coordinate 30,076,603, forward strand.
TTTTCTAGATTATTATCCTATTCTGAATAATACATGTTGGGAACCTTGTGGAATATCCTAACCCTTGTTTTTTATGATACCAAAATTCATAGGACTTAAC